>NW_024426119.1:12598927-12690324 GCF_017311325.1 Ursus maritimus | reverse complement strand
GCCGCAGCCTTCGGGGCCCGATCCGCGGCCCGAGCGCCTGGAGGCCGAGGGCACCGTGGCCCTGGGCCGCGCCGGGGGCGCCCTGCGCCTGGCCGCCGAGTACAGTCGGGCCAGCGGGCGGCTCCGCGTCCGGCTGCTCGGCGCCGAGGGCCTGGCCGCAGGCAGCGCCGAGCCCCGCGCCCTGGGCTGCCGCGTCAGCTTCGTCCTGCGACCGCCGGGCAAGACGCGGCCGCAGCGCAGCGCCGTGGTCCGGCCGAGCCGCAAGGCCGCCTTCGACCAGGACGTGTGCCTGGACGGGCTCTCGGAGGACCAGGTGCGCCGCCTGGCCGTGCGCGTCAAGGCGGAGAAGCGGGGCCGCGGCCCGGAGCGGGGCCGCCTGCTGGGCCAGGGCGAGCTGCTGCTGGGCTCCCTGCTGCTGCCCTGAGGGCGCCCGCGCCGCAGGCCGTCCCCTCGGGGCGCCCTCCGCCCGCTGGGAACTCGGACACCGACAGCCGCTTCGTACAAAATAAATGCTATTTATTCTTCTACCCGGGCCAATATTGGCACATATGTTGCTAGATTAATTATCACAATAAAGAATGTAGTATTTTGTGTAGCTACCTTCAAAATTCGTTTCAGCAAGTGGTAAGGTGTTCTGCAGTTTTGTTTCCCAATAGAGACACGCAATTGCACTTTATCTTCCCCAATATAGGTAGATAATTGCACTTCATGTTCCCAACAGCCCTATTGGGAGATAATGGGTCACAGGAAGTGTTAAAACTAGAGGGTGTCCTGGTGACCTATTTGCCCCAACCTCTTCATATTGAAGTTTGTTTATTCCACAACATCCGCTGAGACCATCTTTAGAGCGTGTTATTACCTTTGAAGCATCGTTTAAGATCCCCGGTGAGAAAATGAAGCCAAGAGAGGTGAAGTAATTTGTTCAAGGTCAACAGTGAATTATTAATAGAAACTCAAACGTGATACTTTAACTACATCTTGCTGGAAAAGCACTGGAAAAATTGAAGCCATTTTAATATTCTAAGCTAATTAAGTTTTACAAGTATGAACTTGTTTAATTTTTTTAGAAAGATTTTATTTATTTGACAGAGATAGAGACAGCCAGCGAGAGAGGGAACACAAGCAGGGGGAGTGGGAGAGGAAGAAGCAGGCTCATAGTGGAGGAGCCCGACGTGGGGCTCGATCCCGTAACGCCGGGATCACGCCCTGAGCCGAAGGCAGACGCTTAACCGCTGTGCCACCCAGGCGCCCCATTGTTTTGCTGCTTTTTAAAAAAAAAAAAAAAAAACAGACTACACTGATCACTTAAATAGCAAAACCTATTCCGGAAAACATTGCAATCACTATTGTCACTACATTACATACAAGTAATAGTTTGGGAGCAGACGTATCATTTTATTAAGGTAACATCAACATATTTCAGGGACCTAAATTTTCCATGAAATAATGGTGGGTATTTCCAGACAAAATCTCCACTAATGTCAAGTTAAGGTTGATCAAAAAATGTAAGAGCCTAATGAGCAAGACTTAAATGACTAAAATATAATCATAAATCATAAAACCTTGGGATTTTAGAGTTGAAAAGAACTTTAAGAATTATTTTGTGCAAACCCGTGTAACATTGAAAAAGACCAAAAAGACAAACTGTGGATTGTCCCAAATCACACAATTAGTATAAGAGGTGGGGCTAGGACCAATTCTATTCTCATTTTGCTCTTCACCCTACTGAGTCTTTGGACCACTACTTCCAATAAAGAGAAACAATTTGTATGTAAGTTCTTTTACACCACTGAACTAATTTGAATGTTTTGCATTTAACAAATCTTTGCAATACAAATTTTTCCAGGAAAGCATCAGCCTTGCCTTGGGCAAATTTAAATTTGGTTTGCACTTTGCTGCCCTCTAGTGGATCCCTCATAAATTTTGTCAGTGTTTTTACTCCTCGGTATTAGACCATCTCAACTAAATAGTAAAGACCAATGTAATATCAGACCCAATGACCTTGAAGATGTGTGCTAATTTTGTAAGGCCAGTTTGCTGACAAATGCCTTATCTGTTGGCCAGCCTGACAAATGCCTTATCTGTTGGCTGCAGAAAACTGTTTTTAGAGTTCTGTTTCTCAATCCAGTTTAGGTACGCACATCTTTGCACAACTGATATTGCACAATCTTGCCTCTCTTGTGGTTTAAATATACGAACATATTCAGAGAAAAATCTCACACTAATACCTTATCACCAGTGGGAAGTACTTCCAGGTGGTTCAGCTCTAGTGTGTAGAAGCTCTTCTGCCTCCAGGCTTAACAGGTAGAATAATCCTGAGGCAGCCCAGGGTGTTTACAAACACAATTTTTACTATTTTGCATACTATCATTTGCATATTATCAGACCATTAGCTAAGAATTTTGTTACAGCATTATAATGGCACTTGAATTAATTTGAGAGGATGACAAACTCTGGTCAGATTAGGCCTTCCGGTGCATTTAGGAAGCAAATAACAACATGATTTTTTCTTGCTTGTATTTTATGGTCTTCACAACTAATTTTTATCCTTTATGCTCTTAAAACTCCTCAACAACTATTTGTGGTAGGTGCTCTTACTGTGCCTGGGGTGGATGCTGTAGGTAGGCCCCTTCAACACCCACCCCAGCCCGTTACTGCTTTCCCTTATGTGCTATAGAGTCTAGAAAACAAACATCGCCTTCCCAGACCCTCGTTCAGCTACGGACAGTAAGGTGACTCAGTTCTGGCCAATGAAACACAGGAAGAGGTCAGCTAACGGTGTCTTTCCCCCTTCCTCCCTCATCCTGCTAGAATACACAAGTTTTGAGACACACCAGCCGTCACTAAGGAAGCTAAAGGATATAGGTTTCACCACTGACCCTCCATGCCAGCTCTGGCCCCCCAGCCCCGAAGTTCTTGTCCATAAGACAAATACATTCTTAACTTGTTTCAGCTCTTGTCAGTGTTCAGAAACATATGAACACAATCCTAACTGCTACAATATCCATTCTACAGAGAAGGACACTTTGAATCAGGAGACTTAAATAAGTTGCCTAAGACCATCATCAAGCAAATGATTAATTTAATTGCAGACCTCCCAGACCTCCATGCTCACTACTTTTTTCATTTCTGTCTTTTCTCGTGTAAGCCATTGTTCTAACCTGTTTTTGAGATACAATTGGCATACAATAAACTGCACTCACTTAAAGCATACAATTTCATGAGTTTTGACATACATATATGACCATGAAACCCTCAATTCAGTCAAGATAATGAACATATCCATCACTCCTAATAGCTTCTTCATGCTTCATTACAATCCCTCGCTCCCGAACTTCCCTCACCGCCCCTCTCTGGTCCCCAGGGAGTTGCTCACCTGCTTTCTGTCACTATAGATTAGTTTATACTTTATAGAATTTCATATAAATGGGAAAATATATATATTCTTTGGGGGGAGGGTGGTGTGGCTTCTTTCACTCAGCATCATTATTCCGGGATGCACCCATGTTGTTGTCTCTGTCAGTGAATCTAAATTCACCTTCAGATGACACTATTATTTCATGGATAGTGCAGGCATACTATAAAACAGTATTTCCAGTTCCTCCTTCTCATCTCTTATAATGTTTTCATTTTACTTACCCACATACTATAATTATTATTATTACTATTATTATTACTATGCTATATTACCAATATATTACTATTGTTATTCTGAACAGTTTTTTAAAAATATTTTATTTGTTTGTTTGACAGAGACAGCACAAGCAGGGGGAGCAGCAGAGGGAGAGGGAGAAGCAGGCTCCTCACTGAGCAGGGAGCCTGATGTGGGGTTCAATCCCAGCACCCTGGGATCATGACCTGATCCAAAGGCAGGTGCTTAACCCACTGAGGCACCCAGGCTCCCCTGTTATTTTGAACAGCTATCCATCGAACCAATCAAGAATAAGAACAATAAAATATTTCATTTAGCCTGTATTTATTCCTTCTCTGACATGCTCCCTTTCTTTATGTAAAGCTATGTCATTCTGCTTCTCCCTAAAGAACTTATTTTAACATTTCTTGCAGGGCAGATTTGGTAATAATGAATTCTCTTAGTTTTTCTTTGCCTGAGAAGTCTTTATTTCTCCTTCACTTTTGAAGAATAATTTCATTGGCTATAGATTTCTACTTTAATGGTTTCTTTCTTTCAATATTTTAAACATTTCACTTTCTTCCTCCTTGTATGATCCCTAACAAGAAGTTCAATATAATTCTTTTTTTCTTCTTTTTTAAAGGTTTCGTTTTTCTTGGGGCACTTAGGTGGCTAAGTTGGTTAGGCGTCCAGCTCTTGGTTTCGGCTGGGGTCATGATCTCAGCCAGGCTCACGGGATCGAGCCCTAGACGGGCTCTGCCTCCTCACCAGTAAGTCTTCTTCTCTCCCTCTCTCTCTGCCCCAATCCATGCTCATGTTCTCTCTCTCTCTCTCAAAGAAATAAATCTTTTTTAAAAAGATTTTATTTTTTTCAAGTAATTTTGACACCCAATCTGGGGCATGAACTCACAACTCCAAGATCGAGCCCAGCACTGGGCTCCCTGCTCAGGGGGAGCCTGCTTCTCCCTTTCCCTCTGTCCCTCCTCTCCCTTTGCCTCCCCCCTCTACCCCCTCCCTTTATCTCCCCCTCTGCCCCTCCCCACTCATGCTCTCTCTCTCAAATAAACAAATAAAATCTTTCCAAAAAAAATAAACAAAAGGTTTATTTAGAATATCTATCATGGGTTGAATACTTTTTAAAAATCTCAATTTATACCTGTAAATAAGATACAAAATGTCCTCACTCTTATGGAATTAAGTTTTCAAAGTTGGGGAAATAGAAAATAATTTCAATACTGCTTCAGAAAATAAAATGTGGTAATAAACAAAAGCATGACTATGCTTAAAAAGTGTCCTACTAACTGAGCCAGCCAGTCACCCTGAGAAGTCCAGTATAATTCTTTTCCTTATTTCTCTATAGGTAAGGTATTTTCCCCCTTGGCTTCTTGCAAGATTTTCTCCTTGTTTCTGGTTTTCCGCAGTTTGAATGTGATGTTTTTGTGTGTAGATTTGTGTGTGTGTGTGTGTGTGTGTGTGTGTGTGTGTGTGTGTGTGTGTGTTGTTCCTCCTTGTTCATCTGAGTTTCCTGGATCTGTTCTTTGGTATCTGTCAACTATTTGGGAAATTCTCATCCATTTCTACTTCAAATATTACATTTGTCCCATTCTCTTTCTTCTCCTCCTAGTATTACTCATATGTTATACCTTTTGAAACAGTCACACAGTTCATGGTTTTTTCTACTCTGGGCTTTTTTCTTCATTATTCTTTCTCCTTGTATTTAGTTTGGGAAGTTTCTATGGACATATCATGAAACTCATCCATTCTTTTTTTTTTTTTAATTTTATTTATTTATTTGACAGAGATAGAGACAGCCAGCGAGAGAGGGAACACAGGCAGGGGGAGTGGGAGAGGAAGAAGCAGGCTCCCAGCAGAGAAGCCCGATCTGGGGCTCGATGTCTGCCTAGCGACTGCGCCACCCAGGCGCCCCCTCATTGATTCTTTTCTTGGCCGTATCCAGTCTGCCCATCACAGGTTTCCTTTACTTCTGTTACAGTATTTTCATTTTTAGCATTTCCTTTTGATTTTTTCAAATTTCCATCTCTCTGCTTACCTGGGCCATCAGTTTTCATGTGTTGTCTACTTTTTCCATTAGAGCCCTTAACATATTAGTCATAGTTATTTTAAAAATCCCTGTCTGATCTCCAAGATCTGTATCATATCTGAGTCTGGTCCTGAATGTTTGTTTTGTCTCTCCATACTATTTTTTCTTGCCTTTTATTCCTTGCCTGTAATTTCTCATTGAAAGCCAGACGTGATGTATTAAATAACAGGAACTGAGGCAAAACAGACCTTTGGTGTGAGGCTTTAGTTTATCTGGCAGAGTTATGCTGTGTATATTATTTGCCGTAGCTGTAGGTATTTGAAGCTTTGGTTTCCTTTTATGTCCTTATTTTTGTCTGATCTGTAGTCTTTGGGTTTCCCCAGGAACGCTTTCTAAAATAGACTAACTATGTGCCTTACAGCTCTTTTTCACTGTTATCCACTGTTATTATATAGGAGAGCTGCTGATGTGGTGGCAGATAACTGGGAAGGGGAAGCAATCTATAACACTATGATTAAATCTCAGTCTTCTCACATGTTTTTGTCCCTGGGCTGTGACCTTCACATTTTCTTTTCTCTTTCACCCCTAGGGAGATGGGAAGGATAGAAAGTTGGGTAATTGTCTTTCTCCCCAAGTCAGTAAGGCTCTGGTAAAGTCTCTTCCCCTGTAGAGTAGACTTTCGTTATAGAGAAAGTGCTGGGAGTATTTCAAAATGATTACCAAGGATTTTGCTTGGCCCTTCACCATGAGAATTCATGGTGGGATTCCCTGAGGTAAAACCTATGAAAGTGTGGCACCCACAACTCCTCTGCCCAAGACCTTGGATGTCAGAAATATCTCGCCTTCACATTAGTCCACACTCAGGGTCCAGCAGTTTGTCAAAATTCCCATTTAAGTATTCCTGTCAGTTTATGACTTCCATGGCTTCTGTTTCAGATAAGCTGCCCTTGGCTGGGATTCTCCGTATTCTCCTTAGATTTCAGAGTAGTGGTTTGTTCTGCTACCTCTGATGAAAGGTCATCAAGTCAAAAATTTTCAGTTTGTTCAGCTTTTTTCTTGTTGTAAAAATAAAAGTGACACCTTCCAAGCTCTTTACATACTGGAACTCATTCTAAGCTGAAGAAAAGAAGCGAACCCCATTCGGGAAGCTAGGTCTGTATCCATTCACCTCTTGATGGCTATTTCGATTGTTTCTCATTTTTTACTGTTATGAATATTCATGCATCAGACTTGGTGTAGGTATATGTTTTCACTTCTCGTGGGCATATAACTAGAGTGGAATGAGTAAATCATCATGCGATAGGTGTGGATTTAGCTTTCTAACAAACCCATGACTTCTTTTCCAAAGTCGTCGTTATCATCTTACTTTCCAACTGACAGCATATGAGAACTCTTTTTGTTCTACGTCCCTGACAACACCCGCCCGTATAAGGATCTTCTGAAGGCTACACGTACTCAAAGTTTCTATTTTTGGTCACCTGTGTGTTGTTACAGCCACGTACCTCCAACCCTGAGAATTTCTGAAACCGCTACAGAAACATAAAGATGGACGGAAATTAATATGGACACACTAGTGCTTCCGCAAGCCTTGACTTTAAACTGAACACATTTTTCTCTTCCTCATTCTTGAAGCCTTCCCCTTCCATTCACTTGGTTTCCCATAGAATCCTTTGTTTCAGGAACTTGGTATCGATATTGATATCTCGCTGACCTCAATTAGTACCGAGGCTTAGACAGCCAGTTCAGTGCTAATCAGGAGACCACCTTGATGACAAGACCAACGGGGTTGGCAGCACGTACCAGATTCCTTTGGAAACCTCCCAGATCCTGTATTTTCCTATAAATACCCCAGGCAGGCTTGCAGACTGGGAGGCATTTGCCTGCTGCAGCCTCCTTTACCTGGCAAAGTAATAAACTATCACCCTTCTTAACTTCCTTCTTTATACCCAAGCTCTGTCTTCGCCTTACATGTTTTGGCTCCCAGGTACAGAGAGGTGGGTTTTGAGTACAGTTTTATTTTAATAATTAAAAATAGCAATAACAATTAGGCAAAGGCCATATTTCGGACAGAAGTTCAAAGGGATGTAATCTTTTTTTTTTTTTTTGATGAGGAGATTGTTTAATTTTATCCTAAAATTATTACTTTTTAAATTTTAATTCTAGTATAGTTAACATAAAGTGTTGTATTAGTTTCAGGTGTACAATATAGTGATTCAACATTCTGTAAGGGAATGTAATCGTTATTACCTTAGTATAAAATGTCCATAAAATGTTTGGGCTCATTTAAAATCCTAGAACACCAGAATGTTTAAATATTCAGTGCCGATTCAAAAGCTTTAAACTACAGTAAGAGTTACTGAGTTTGTTTCCCAAAGTTATAAATTTAGTCATTTAAAACCAATACAGGTGCGCCTGGGTGGCTCAGTCGTTAAGCGTCTGCCTTTGGCTCAGGGCGTGATCCCGGCGTTCTGGGATCAAGCCCCACATTGGGCTCCTCTGCTGGGAGCCTGCTTCTTCCTCTCCCACTCCCCCTGCTTGTGTTTCCTCTCTCACTGGCTGTCTCTATCTCTGTCAAGTAAATAAATAAAATCTTTAAAAAAATAAATAAATAAAACCAATACAGGCAGTGGCACTTGGGTGGGTCAGTCCGTTAGGTGGCTGCCTTCCACTCAGGCCATGATCTCAGGGTTCTGGGATGGAGCCCCGTGGACTCCCTGCTCAGTGGGGAGCCTGCTTCTCTTTCTTCCTCTCCCTCTGCCCCCTCTCCTCTGCTCATGAGTGCAAGCACTCTCTCCCTCTCAAACAAACAAAATCTTTAAAAATAAAATAAAAATGAATAAATAAAACCAATACAGATAAAGAGATTTTATCATAGACCAGCGTCAAATGTGAGAGAAAGGAAATAGCGATTATATCATTAAAGAAAAGTCTGAATAGGGCCACCTGGGTGGTGCAGCTGGTTAAGCCTCTGACTCTTGGCTTCAGCTCAGGGTCATGAAATCGAGCCAGGTGTCAGGCTTCAGGCTCAGTGGGGAGTCTGCAAGGATTCTCTCTCCGTCTCCCTCTGCCTCCTTCCCTGCCCTCCAGCTCTCTCTGTCTCTCTAAAATAAATCAATCTTTAAAAGAAAAAAGAAAGAAAAGTCTGAATAGAGACAGGGCTTAGACACACTCTTGCTTTTCTTCCAGGCAGGTTAGTAGAGATCACCTTTGCCAAGGAGTCGACAATCTCTCCTTTCCTTTCTGTATCACCCTGCAGCTGGAGAAGCAGAAACATGAGATTCTAGTGACATCAGAGCAAGAACACTGCTGTGGAGCCAGTTTCCAACAGTCCCTTTGCAAAAGCACCACACCAGCTACAGTTCTGGGTTTGGGTGATGACTGCCGGGTACTCTACAGCAACTCTACAAGTCGTTGATAGTAAATTCATTTTTTAAGACGACTATATATTCAAAATAACAAAGATGTGGGTGTCAGGTCTCAGTTGTTTACTCTCTGTATTTCTTGTTCACATCCATTACATTTTTTAGATGTCATGTTTTCATTAGTAGAGAGGCAGTAAAATTACCTACCACATGGGATTTTTTTTAAGGATTAAAGTAGCTAATGTATTCAAAATCCACACACAGTGCCTGGTATGTAGAGCCACCTAATAAATATTAGTTCTATTTTTGGTTTCTTGATAATGGATGATGTTAGTGGACTTTCCCCAAGCTTCTAGCATGTTCAGTAGGTGCTTATCCTGTAACTGAGACCCTCCATCTAAGAGACTGAATAGAGAAGCTGTACCCATAGCGTCATTTTTTTTTTTTAAGATTTTATTTATTTGACAGAGAGAGACAGCCAGCGAGAGAGGGAACACAAGCAGGGGGAGTGGGAGAGGGAGAAGCAGGCTCCTAGCAGAGGAGCCTGATGTGGGGCTCGATCCCACATCGCCGGGATCACGCCCTGAGCGGAAGGCAGATGCTTAACCGCTGTGCCACCGAGGCGCCCCACCCATAGAGTCATTTGAGAAACAATACAAAGTACCAAATTAAATGTTACAAACAACAGTGCTGTAGACAAGGATTCTTAACAGAGGCAATTGGGAAACAGAAAGGTTTTGAGATTTATTTCACACTCATCATGTACCAGGCCATGTACTAGAGACACATTAAGCAGTAGATTTCTCGTGTCCCAGATGCGTGAAGAAGGACATGATACCTAGATTCTGATGCTCAAGAAAGATCCATTGTCACCCAGCCGGTAAAGGGGAAGGCCAGTGATTTGGAGCCATGCACATATGACCATACAACTGCTAGGCCTTGGGTTCACAAGACGTGAGCTGAATCTGGGTATAAAGAGAAAAGAGAGAAGGGAAGCCTTGGAAAAGGAACTAAGTCTGCGATCCAAGAGAAGTAAAATATGTTCTGGAAACACTGTTTCTTAGGTTCCCAGCGCCCCCCCCCCGGGGGGGGAAGCTGCAGTGATCACGTTGCCACCTCCTGAGAACTTCGACTTGCTGACACCGTAGCAATAAGACTAAAATATAGATACCACTGTGCCTTGAAAAGAGAATAGCTCATCCTATGTCAGCAGTCGTGATTTATTCACTCATAATACCACACTGCCCTTGGATAACCCTATTTATCCAGCTTTTATAGACAGTTTGCTGCATGACTAACGATGTAATCATTAGCAGGTTCGAAGTATGAGTTGTTCTGAAAAGTGGATAAATCCAAGCTTAAAGCTTAAGAAAAATGACTAGATTTGAGCCAAGACAGATTACTTTTTATTTTATGCAACCCATTTCTCTAAGGTTGAGATTGAGGCTTGAGTTTCTTCGCTGGACTAAGGCCCTGAAATTTGTCAAGTGTTTACCATCCTTAAACATATATTTATTTATTTATTATTTTTTAAGATTTTATTTTTTAGTAATCTCTACACCCATCGTGGGGCTTGAACTTACGACCCTGAGGTCAAGAGTTGCCTACTCCACCAACTGAGCCAGCCAGGTGCCCCTCCCCTCTTAAACATTTAAAATACTTTCAAACATTAAATAAAGAAGAAAATAAGTCCATGAAAGATAATAGAATTTTAAACTACAAGTCAACTTAGGAAAATGATGGCTCAGTGTCCTCATTTTACAGATGATAAAAGGAAGATCAAAGAGTGAAAAGATTTTCCAGGGTCATATTGCCAGTTAGTGGCATTTCCTGACTCTCCAGGCTAGAATGCCATATGCCATAAGACTAACTACACTGATGAGCTATGAATTTTTGTGTTTAAAAAACATTTTGAAAAATTATCACCTTCAAAACACAACCATTGTCTTGCTGCGGTCATCTAAGTATTTTCGTCTTTGTCCACTATTTTCCAGTCTTTGTTTATAAGTATACCCAGATGCATATGGTTCCAAGAACAGTGTCTGTATAAACATACCATTTTTTCCTCTTCTGAATTTATGATTATAATTTAAGAGTTGTTTAGTCTTTGATATACAACCTTTGAAGTAGATATGTAATAATTAATATAACTATTTCCCTATTATTAAACATTTTTCACTCTTCCCAATTTATTATTTTTCTTCTTTTGACTCTTTTTCTTAGAATAAGTTCCAAGTGAAGAGATTTCAAGACCAAAGATATGAACATTGTTATAGCTCTTAATGCATGTTGACATATTGCCCTTTCTGGTTGGTTATATTTTCTTTTACAAAGTAAAACGGGGAAAGAAAGGACTCTTGCGGGAGGAAGAGAAAAATCCTAAATTAAATAGGGTTTCAGCTAAAGAGCTGTATCTGTCTATAGAAGACCCAGTGTTCCCAGAGATAACACAGCGAGTGAAAAGCAACGAGGATGGTTTGCTGGGTATGGGAAGTGCAGCTATTATTGTTATGTATTAATGGAAACTTAGGAATCTTTCTGAAAGGGTTTGCTGCTCTGAGCATTTTCTGAGCAAGAGCCCCCTTCCTGTCCAATCTTCTCTTCCATGTCAGAGTCTCATTTACAGCAACAGCCTCAAAAAAGCAAAAATGCCATTTGCGCATTGGAGTTAAAAAGAACCTACTGCCTTTAATTACTGTTTTGTTAAATGCCCATTTAAGGGCCTGGAGAAAGAACTAGAAAGAACAATTTTAGCTCAGAAGTATCAAATTCAGTCTTAAATAATTTGAATGAGAATAAATCAATCTCATACAAATACATTTTTACACTTATGCTTTTTAGATCTGATTTTCAATGTGATTGATGTATTTTTCCATTGCCATGTTTAACTAGGAAGTTTTCCTGCAATTAGTAATTCTTTCCATTTGTGTGACTGGTGTAGACTTTGGCAAGTGGTGAGGGAGGGTATGTACTTTAAGAGATTTGGGAGATCCTTTGTAGAACTTCTTATAGAAGGGAAAGAGGATGAAAACTACAAATCCAAACTGAAATGTCAGATGATTCACTATCATGAATTAAGCTGCCACCTCAGGAAGACCCGGCAGTATTAAATAACAGTATCGACAGTAATTGTGGAAATGCTGTGCTTTCAACCCAGCCATGAGAAAGGTGGGTATAGGTGTTTTTTGAGCACCCAGTGTGAGCTCTGTAACTGTGGCAGGCACCCTTGGGGATATTAACAATGCAGCAGTGTAGTGATCCTGAAGCAAGAATGATGACAAGGTCGAGAGGACAAAGGTTCTAGTTCTGGCTCTGTATTCTATGAGCAAGTTACTCCTTCTCTGGGCCTTGATCGCATCATTTGGTAAAATGAGAAGGTTGGAGTAAATCCAGGCTACCAAGTAAGCATTATCTCAGGTGTAAGATCCACGGAACTTACAGAGGCTGCCCCACGTGCTATGGTGAAAAGAATTCTAAGACAGCACATGACATTCTTCAATGTCAACGAAGACAAGATTCTTGCCTTCAGTAACTTTAAAACTGTTCGAAGGAGTAAGACCTGCAATCAGAAATTACAGTGAATAAATCAAGGTGGTCTAATCTGTATGGTACAGATAATAAATGTGAAAACACAGAGAAAAGGAAAATCAGTGAAGACTTGGGTAGCCAAAACTATGTTCTTGAAAAAAAGAACCTTTGAGCTGGGTCTTGAAGAATGGAGCATGATAATAGCAATTTATTTTTTTATTATTTTATTTTTTTGAGAGAGAGAGAGCAAGAGTGCGTGTGTGCACACACATGCATGTGCGGGGTTTAGGGGCAGAGGGAGAGAGAGAATCTGAAGAATGCTCAGCATGGAGCCCAACACAGGGCTCAATCTCTCAACCCTGAGATCATGTCCTGAGCCGAAATCAAGAGTCAGATGCTTAACCCACTGAGCCACCCAGGTGCTCCTGATAATAATAATTTAAATACTACAAATGATCATATA
Organism: Ursus maritimus; assembly: GCF_017311325.1. Taxonomy (NCBI): domain Eukaryota; kingdom Metazoa; phylum Chordata; class Mammalia; order Carnivora; family Ursidae; genus Ursus; species Ursus maritimus. Next base: position 12,677,299 of record NW_024426119.1, on the reverse strand, counting down.
AATATTTATGATCACAAAGTGCTTTAGAAGTTAAGCACCACTTCAGCATATATTACCACAATTTGAGAGGATTTCAAGTGTTTTATATTTTCAGGATGTTTCATAATTTACAAATTTCACTATCATTGTAACATTAATCTTTACAATAATCCTAAAGGTGGGTATCATTAACCGTGTCTTACAAATGAGGAATCTAAAGTTCAGTAAAGTAACCTTTTCAAGAAACATCACAAAGTTAATAAAGGGCATAATGGGAAATAGACCCAGAGTCCAGACCTAAACTAAGGGAGGTGTATCAGTTAGGGTTGAACATAAAATGAAAGTTCCCATTAATTTAGGAAAAGACTGATGGTTATGTAACCATGGTAATGCAAGGGCACCAAAATGGTTTTAAACCTGTTTAATTAATCAGTAACTTACTCCAGGGAACATGCTTTTGCAAGCCAACCAGTCAGTGTCAACCCTTACTTCGGAAGGTGGGCCAGTCAGGGTTGGACTCACTTCCGCAACCGTGCCTCCGAATGACAGCTAACCAACAACAGTCTCAGATAAGTAACCAAGCATCTACAGATAAAGTCAACACATTTTCCCCCTGAAGATCCTCCAAACCCTGAATTCCATGCTTCCCCAAACCCCTGGATCATACTAGCAGACTTCTCTATTCAGAGATACTGTGCTGATCAACGTAGCTCTCTCTTACTATAGTAAGCAATAAATGACACTTTTTAAAAAACATATTGAGTGGAGGTTCTTATGATCCTTTAACACTTTTGGAGGTTCCACTAGGACTAATCTGAAGACTATTTTGGTAACATTCCAGGGAATATTGGACCAACACTTGTATTCACTGGGCCGCCTGTACTCCAACTCCATTCGTCTTTCAAAATCTCTTCCAGATGAGATAGTCTCAGCAAAAATCACCCACTGTTTTTCTACTAAGTACTTAGCTGATTATGAATCACTATTACTTCTCCAGCATCCACTGGTGTAACATTCTAAATCCAGCAACACTATATTCTATAGTCAATAAAGAGGTGTTCCTCGATTATGTTTCTATAATTCCAGAAGTGTTCACGTCCAGAAAACACTTTTGTGCACTTGGATTTTTTTTCCCAACTGGGTGGTAGCCCACACCATTGCTAGCACTTCGGGTTGTACCTAAATGAACGCTATAGGTGAGTAAAGCAATCTATGTCAAACCTAAAAGAAGTAATTACACATGACCGTCTGAGATAGATTCAGGGAGACATTTGGACTTGCTTTCTTACTTGGTCCTAGAAAATCCTGGTCATGGTTCTGTATTTTCTCCTCATTACCATTTTTTATCACCATTCTAGTTATATTCATTTGTCTTTTAGTTGTTCAGTGTTTGTTTTCCAGAGTCTTAAATGCTACCGAGAAGCCATTGTTCTGACAGATCATTCAACAAATCATTTTATGATGAAAACAGATGGAATCACACTGATTAGTGTGCACCCTGAAAACCAGAAGTCTACAAATGAAACCACATCTTTTAGGAAAATCAGCGATAGTGGCAAAGATCTGGACATACCTTGATGATCTCTCTCGTAGCTTTGGGTAAATGAGGAGCAAAAGGGAGAAACTGAGAATAAAAATATTCCCACAATTAAAGACCTAAATGTGAGACATGAAACCATAAAATCCTAGGAGAGAGCACAGGCAGTAATTTCTCTGACATTGGCCATAGCAATGTTTTTCTACATATGTCTCCTCAGGCAAGGGAAATAAACTATAAGCAAAAGTAAACTATTGGGACTATGCCAAAAGAAAAAGCTTTTGCACTGTGAAAGAAACCATCAACAAAACAGAAAGGCAACCTATAGAAGGGGAGATGATATTTGCAAATGATATATATAATAAGGAGTTAACATCCAAAATATATAAAGAACTTATACAACACCAAAAAATCAAATAATCCAATTAAAAAACGGGCAGAAGACATGAACAGACATTTCTCCAAAGAAGACAACCTGATAGCCAAAAAACACATGAAAAGATGCTTAACATCACTAATCATTTAGAAAACGTAAATCAAAACCACAATGAAGTATCATCTTACATCTGTCAGAATGGCTAAAATCAAAAACACAGGAAATAAGAAGTGTTGATAAGGATGTGAGAAAAAAAAGAACCCTCATGCACTGTTGGTGGTAATGAAAACTGGAGAACCCACTGTGGAAAAGATCAGGGAGATTCCTCAAAAAATTAAAAATAGAACTACCATATGATCCAGTATTTCCACTACTGGGTATTTACCCAAAGAATACCAAAACACTAATTCAAAAAGATATATGCGCCCTAATATTTATTGCAGCATTATGTACAATGGCCAAGACATGGAAGCAGCCCAAGTGTCCATCAATAGATGAATGGATAAAGAATATGTGGCATATGTATTATGTATATTATTGTATTATATATATATGTATATATAATATTACTCAACCATTTAAAAGAATGAAATCTTACCATTTGCAACATGGATGGTGCTAGAGGGTATAATGCTAAGTGAAATAAGTCAGAGAAAGACAAATACCGTATGATTTCACTAATGTGTGGAATTTAAGAAACAAAACAAAATACAAGAGATAAAAAACAAACAAGCAATCAGACTCTTAGATATAGAGAACAAACTGGTGGTTGCCAGAAGGGAGATGGGTGGGGGGATGGGTGAAATAGGTGACGGCATCAGGAGTATACTTATCATGAGCAGCGCTGATTAATAGATAGAATTGTTGAATCACAATATTATATGCCTGAAGCTAATATAACACTGTATGTCAACCATACTGGAATTAAAAAATAATAGTAATAAATATTTTTAATTAAAGAAAATATTTCCACAAACTTGAGAAAGGATTGATTGTTCTGTGGCCTGGTAACAAGAAGGCCCCAAAACCCGTTTAATTCATCAGCAGCTTGCCTCATTGAACAGGCTTCTGAAAGCCAACCAGCCAATGAGTGTCAACCCTCACTTCTAAAGGTCAGCCAGTCAGAGACGGACTCACTTCCGTCAACATGACTCTGAGTTAGCCAGTCAGCAACAGTCTCAGCCGAGCGACCACACTTCTGCAGATCATGTGAACAAGAGCTTTGCCTCTGAAAGTCCTCCCGTTCCTGAACTCCGTGCTTCCCTAATCCCCTATATAATATTAGCAGATCTCTCTGCTTAGAGAGAATGTGCCGCCTGACACACATCCTCCCTTACTACAGGACGCAATGCCTTCAGCTGTGTTTTTTCATTTCAGGTGTCGAGTGCTGGTCACATCACCCACTGACCAGTCCAGTCGTGAAAACAGAAACCTCTCTGTGTATTTCGAACAAAGGTAGGATAATACAGGGAATTGCTTACACAGGGTGGGAAGGACTGTGAAAACAAAAAAGGGATGGTAAAGTAGGCCAGAGATTAGTAACCCTAGATGAGGTAAACCTTCTGAACTATTGGTAAGGGAAAGTATGCACTTAACTCATGACAAGCCCTCTTCCAGGCCCTGGGATGCAGCAAAAGGAACAACACAGATGACATCCCAACTTTCATGGGGTCTACCTTCTATATGGGGCTGGAGACAGACAGTAAATGAGTTTAAAGCAATAGATAAACGAGGTATAAGAAGGAAAGTAATGTGAAGATGACAGAACGGAGATGTGATAGATTGGGAAGGTCTGTCTTACATGATGGTGATGATGCTGAGGAGCTCAGGCCAACCCAGCCAGGCCTGGCGGGTAAAGCATCCCAAGCAGAGGGAACAGCCACTGCTAGAGGCCTCGACCACTTGTCCTAAAATGACCACCATTACGATGCTGTGTCCCCAGCATTACTAGCTAACCCTTTAGGGAATTTTCTTCTTCTTTTAAAGTTGGAAACAAGGGGCACCTCGGTGCCTCAGTTGGTTAAGCACCTGACTCTTGGTTTCAGCTCAGGTCATGATCTTCGGGTCGTGAGGTCAAGCCCTGTGTTGCACTCCACTCTGGGGGTGGAGCCTGCTTAAGATTCTCTCTCCCTCTCCCTCTGCCCCCACCCCCAGCTCACATGCTCACTCACTCTCTCTCTCTCTCAAAACTAAAAATAAAAAAAAATAAATGAAAAATAAAGTTGGAAACAAGACAAAGTCCATAATATGTATCTATGACTCTGGCTGGATGACTGGTTGACTGTTGCCCTGCTAAGATACCATAAATGAAAAAAGAAGAGAGGGGAAAACACCTTCTGTGGAGAAAAATACAGACCAGATGGCGATTGCTTCATTCACCTTTGCATATGTGAGAAGTGCTTGCGAAATTTCTAGGAACTGGGCGTTGCCAGAAGAAAAAATATATCTAAAAGCTAATTACTAGCAATAACAGCATCAATAAGCCTAATCACACCTGGGGTGGTTGAGCGGGAATAGAAAACACAGCTTATCACATACTTACAAACCCGTCACTTGCCGTAATCGGAGCTTGAAAAAGGCAGAGGGGCTGTCCAGAGCACGACTTCCGCTACTATTTCTTAGTGGTCAAACTCTTGAGTAGACTAATTTTTTTTTAAGATTAATTTATTTATTTGAGAGAGAGAGCAAGTGGGGGGAAGGGGCAGAGGAAGAGGGAGAGAGAAACTCAAGGAGACTCACACCCAGCACAGAGCCCAGCTCGGCTCTCGGTCGCATGACCCTGACAGCATGAGTCTGACCTAAAACCAGGAAGAGTCGCAGGTGCCCTGGGAAATGCTGCTTCATTTAAAAGCAGCTGTAAAGATTGAAGGCAAGAGTAGGGAGGGCATTTAGGTGGGAATGATGAATGAACTAGACCGAAGAGGCTGAGATTATAAATCAGGAGAGGCGGGTCATCCACTGGTTCTGCTCTAACCAGGTGTGTGACTCCCGAGGGCCCAGGCTCCTCCATCTTTATAAAGGGAGCATTGGATCAGAGTGGTGGTGTCTACATGGACTTTTTAGCTCCTGAATCTTTTCTTTGAATGGAATCTTATGCAGAAGCCTAACATCAAAGCAAATTTTAAAGATGGCATTGCTGTGGTTGATGAAGATGTGATGTATCCAGAAACCCATTTGCTTATTCGCTCACACCCTCACTCATTGATTAATTTATAAACTAATTGAAATCCTATTTTTGAAACATTATTTATTTATTTATTTAGAGAAGGGGGAGAGAGAAGTAGGGGGAGGGGCAGAGGGCGAGGGAGAGAGAGAATCTTAAGCAGGATCCATGCCCAGGGCAGAGCACAACATGGGACTCGATCTCAGGACCATGAGATCATGACCTGAGCTGAAATCAAAAGTTGGACACTTAACAGATTGAGGCACCCAGGTGCCCTAAAATCCTATTTTTGAAATCCTATTATGGGCCAGGCAATGTTCTAACTGCCTGGGAAACATTAGTGAATGAAACAGACAAATATCGCTGCCTTTATTAATAAAATTAATCTATGCTGTTTTTTAAAAAGATTTTATTTATTTATTTGTCAGAGAGAGAGCACAAGCAGGGAGAGCTGCAAACAGAGCAGGGAGAGGGAGAAGCAGACTCCTGGCTGAGCATGAAGGCTGAGGTGGGACTCAATCCCAGGACCCTGGGATCATGACCTGAGCTAAAGGCAGACGCTTAACCGACTGAGCCACCCAGGCGTCCCTATTTGTTAATAAAATTAATAAAATGTAATTTTCTAGCAAGGAGAGGCAGATGATAAACAATAAATATAAAAAATCAACAAATTATATGGTTTGTTAGAAAGTGATACATATAACAGAAAGAAATAAAGTAAGCCAGAGGAAGGGGAGTCCAGAGTGCCCAATTGTTGTGGGGAAACTAAGAGAGAAGGAAGTCGAGAAAAGCCTCACGGAGATACTGACGCATCAACAAAGATTTGAAAAAAGAGGAAACGGCCAAATAGCTATCTGGGAGAAGAGCATCCCAGGCAGGGGGCAGGCTGAGCAAAGGCCCTACGTGGAGACACACTGGCATATCGGAGGAACAGCAAAGACAGGAGGGTGGCAGGCGTGCATGAACAGGGAGGAGAGCAGAGGGAGAGGAGACTGTAGACGTAATGGGGCTGGACTGTGCAAGCCACACTCTGGGTCTGGTCGCAGGAATTTGGTATGCACGCTGAAGGAAATGGGGAGCCACTGCAGGGTTTTGAGCCAAGGAGTAGTAGCCTGATGTGACTTCTGTTTTAACAGGCTCTCTGACTGCTGCCTTAAGAATAGACTAGATGGTGAGGAAGATGGAAGCGAAGAGACCAATAGGGGGCTATTGCCTCATTCGTACCAGAAATGAGGCAGCTCAGACCAGGGCAGCAGCAGCAGAAGGGTGAGAAATATGTCCTGGGGTCTGGACATGGTTTCAAGGCCCCACCCCTCAGCCTCCTACTCACTCCCCCTAGCTGCTTCCAGAGTACCTTCCAGAATCTCTTGGTCTCCTGGGAGCACAGTTTGCAAATCCATGGGCATTTTGACCTCCAAGCCTCCCCTGGTCCCCATCTCTAAGGGATCTAGAGCACCGTGTTTAGGAAGCTGCCTAGGGGATGGTGTGACCTGCTGAACCTAATTTCTTCCCAGCCTGAACATTTAAATTTTGAATAATGCGAACTATTCAGGCTTGCAAGTCATTACCAGAGTCTAGTCTGAGCCAACGTTCCACGCCAGCAATTCCGGTTCCGAGGGCAGCCTCCTGTGCCTCGCTGTGGGGAACAACTCCTGTCAGGGCATCAAACATGCAGTGGTCCCTGGTATGCACGTTCCATCCCTCCTCCTCGGGGGGACAGAAAGGAAGCAGCAACCAGTTGGCACCTCACGTCTCAGGCCCCTCCATACACTGCCTCTGTGCTTTCTGCACAGTGTACTCGTGATAACGCCGTGGGTTACATACAGCAAGTTCTCAAAGGAAACAGGTTGTGTCGATTAAAATGCATGTTGATAACTCCACATAAAATAATATTATAAGCAGCAAAATCTCAAAGAGTTGCAGGCGAACAAATGTTTGTTTTTGTTCACTTTAGTCAGGTTTTATCCGCAGCTTCTTGTGAGATGATCTAAGGGGCACAGAAGGCCTACCTTGCCAAAATTACCTACCCTACAGGTTTCTATGATTCCTGGAATTAACCAAATGTAAGCCAGGATGCGAAATAATAGGAAGCCAGGATTGATCGGAAATACCGCATGTGCTCGATTAGTCAAGGCTGTCTGGAGCAGTGTTGAGAAGAATAGAGAAGCCACAACCGGGTTCAACGATAAGAACTGTAATTGGTAAGTAATGTCTGTCATGGGCACATGGTAAGGAGGTATTGCCCCGTATTTTATCCCTGTTTTAAATGAATCCGTTTCTTTTACATGAAAAGGCCCTGTATTCAAAGACGCCAGCTAAAATACAAACAGCAACAGAAAAAGTTACCAGGAATGAAGCCCGTTGAACATCCACTCCAATGTTACCTATGTTTTCAGGGGTAAGCTCCATTTCTCAACTATGTATCTTAATTCTTAAGTTGAATATATCCTGTCTCATATCTGCTTGGTGAGGAAATAATTGTTCGATGTAAATCTGGTAACATTCAACCCAGTATTTGTTCACTGCCTTTGGCATCACACATTTCATGAAATTGATTTTTTGAGCACCCAGGACTTGTAAGGCACACTTTCAGTGCTTTCCATTTATTATCTTTAATTCTCACCACAGTCCAGCAGAGCAAGTGTGATTTATTTCCGTCCTACGTAGAAGACTCTGGACTGTCACACAGCTATGGATGGCAAATAAGGGTTCTGAACCCAGTTCTGCCCACCCGCAACACTTTGCTCTTTCTCTGTCTTAAAGATTTGGAATCAGCTCTGTGAGCTCATGCACAGCCTCATACAGAGGAAAATTACCCGCTAATGGGTGTCTCCAGCTGACAAATGATGGAGTTGTTCTTCTCAAAGATGATTCCAGTAGCTTAAGCCTGGTGATCTTTGTGATTTCACTAAGTAAAGCCCCAAGGGCAATTAACACTGATTCAATAAAGGCTGAAACCCTTACCAAATCGTTTGTTTGCATCTCTTCAATAAAATGGAAATGTCAGCTGGACGTGACGTGCCTCATTCTGCTGGTGATATTTTGAAAGAGATGACTGTTTTCTCAGAGCTCCCATTTCCTTTCCAGTCCCCTCCCTTGCTCACTCCTCTGCAGGCCGCCTCCTGTTGGGACAGTTGCTGGGAAACGTCAGGTTTCCAAATGCTGAGCCATGAGTGGGAAGTTTCCCAGAAAGTGTGCCTGATTTTCAGGTCTGCGTTCTGCTTTTATAGGACAGGAACATTTAATTGAAGGCCTCCACTGACACAGATAATATGAACTTAGGACAGAAAAAGCAAAATTCCAAATGAGCATTTGTGCCCCATGCATCTTTAATAATGCTTACAGGAGGGGACACAGAGTCAAAACATGGGAGGCTTCACCCATGAGCATTTGAACCCATAAGTGCCTACTGTACAATCCCTACCACAACAGCCTCTTTAGATGATGCCAGAGGAACCAAGCGACCCAGCATTCGTAGAGCTTAAACTCTACCGGGGGAGGCAATGTGGAGGCAGCGCGGAGAACACTGGGATGATGACAGCTAACGCATAGCAATTTTTCACATGACAGATCCCGCTCTAAACACCTTACATAAATCAACATGTTTAATACTTGAAACAACATCAGGAGCTAAGTACTGTTTTTTTTAAAGAACTTATTTATTTATTTATTTATTTATTTGAGAGAGAGAGAGAGAGAGAGCACAAGCAGGGCAGAGGGAGAAGGAGAAGCAGACTCTCCACTGACCACGGAGCCCAACACAGGGCTCTATCCCAGGACGCTGGGATCATGACCCGAGCAGAAGACAGACGCTTACCTGACTGAGCCACCCAGGTGCCCCACCGCGTACTGTTTTTATTCCCATTTTACTATGAGTAAAGTGAGGCTGGGGTCACGCTGCTAGTAGGAGGCCAAGTTAGAATATGAACCCAGACTCTTAACCACAGCTACTACCTCTCAGGTTAACCCCTCGGTGAAGTGGCCATAAGCATAAATAAAGCTGGGACCGAGGGAATTCAGTGTAGCCTGTGTAATGCAGGAAGGCTTCAAAGAGGAAGCATGAATTCCTGTGTCTGCCTCTCTCTCACACTGGAAGCCTGAAAACCTGACTGAGGCTCTGAGGTTTGACTTGCTCAGCTTAAATCCCACCTCTGCTTCTTAGTAAGCTTTGTGACCTTGGACACATTTCTTAACCTCTCTGTGCCTGTTTCCTCAACTGGTAAGTAGGGGTAGTGATTGAACCTATGAAAATTCTAGAGTGGTTGTGAAAATAAAACATGAGGGGGTGGGGGGGAAGGGGACAAAGATCTTGGGGCAGCTTAACGCATCATACAAGCTCAGTGAGTGTGATTATTGTTATTAGTCTTATTGTTTACAGTTGGGTACAGGGCATAGATAACTGACACTTGCCGCTGGCAAGGAGCGTGCACAAGGGTATTGTCAAGCAGTGCAAGAACCGGGGTCTTCAACAATGCCTGGCAGCAACCACAACCTGTGGTTCTGTTTCTCTCTCCATCTCTCCTTCTCCTACTGTCATTAGGCTTCTTCCATGGAATAGAGAGAATAGTGGGTGGAGGCAGTGGCTCCCAACATTTCCAGCATGTGTCAGACTAGCCTAGTGACCCTGGAAGAAAAAAGAGCAACACAATTCCTAGGAAAGATTCCGATGGGCCCGGATTAGTCATGTGACCCTCCGTGAGCCAATCACCGCGGCAAAGATACTGCCGCTGGCAGGGGTGCAAGAGCCTCATAGCGCCGAGGAGGGGCAGTTCCCCCAGGGAAGCAGGTGCTGTCCCAGAAGAGAGGGCACAGGGATGCGGAGCAAAAACAACAGATGTTAGTCCTCCAACACCCACCCTTAGTACATAAAAATAAGTTTACTTTGTCACACATGGGTACAGAGCTTTATTAATAACCAAATAACATTCTTTGTGATGAAAGAAAAATTACCATGCATATCAACCTAGAAGCTTAAAACCAAAAACGACAAAAAGCAAAGAAGATATTCTCTCAAGAAAAAAACCAATTTTAAAATATTAATCAGATCATGGTTAATTTGATCACTTTTTTTTTTTCAGCTGCCTAGGTTTTTATCCAAAGTCATGGGAATGTGTTCAATTTCCTTGTCCTGCAGAGTTCCTTAAATAGTTTGTATTTGGGAAGAGAGAAAACATTCTGCTAAAGATATAGGAATGCAAGTTGTCAAAAATAAAATTTGTAAAGAATAACCTTCCAAAAAAACTGGCCCGCATTTCATGGTTGCAGTGCTATCACAGCAAATTTACAGAGGATTCCAAGGTCTCTTTCTGATGATTTTGGGTTAATTTACAGAGGATTCCAAGGTCTCTTTCTGATGATTTTGGGTTATCTCTTTCTGATGATTTTGGGTTAATTTACAGAGGATTCCAAGGTCTCTTTCTGATGATTTTGGGTTAATTTACAGAGGATTCCAAGGTCTCTTTCTGATGATTTTGGGTTAATTTACAGAGGATTCCAGGGTCTCTTTCTGATGATTTTGGGTACAGTGGCAGTGGAACGGGGAACGATTTGCAAGTGATTTGAACATCTCATATTTTTTGTTAAGTTTTTATTTACTGATTCTGTAAGTATTTCTTGAGATTATATTATTATTTTCAATTTGAATGAAATATGTTGGAGTAGGAAATGCCAACAAGCCAACACTTCAAGTCCTGAACTCCTATGATTTGCTGAGTAGCGCCTTGACTTAAAGCACTGCTCGACACCTGACAGCAATCAGAATGGATTTAAGCATATTGATAAGCTAAAGCAGTTGATATACATTATTTAAAATATGATTTTGGGGGTGCCTGGGTGGCTCAGTTGGTTGAGCGTCTGCCTTCGGCTTAGATCATGATCCCTGGGGGTCCTGGGATCAAGCCCTGAGTTGGGTTTCCTGCTCACTGGGGAGTCTGCTTCTCCCTCTCCTGTGCCCCTCCTGCTCATACTCTCCTGCTCTCTCTCTCTATCAAATAAATAAAATCTTAAAAATATATATATAATCTTGGGGTGCCTGGGTGGCTCAGTTGGTTGAGCGTCCTTCTCTTGGTTTCGGCTCAGGCCATGATCTCTGGGTTTTGGGATTGAGCCCTGCATCGGGCTCCCCACTCAGCAGGGAATCTGCTTGAGATTCTGTCCCTCTCCCTCTCCTTCTCCGTCTGACGCTTCCCCTTCTTGTGATTTCTCTCTCTCTAAAATAAATAAATACATCATTAAAAATATATAGGTAATATTGCATGGTGCACTGGGTGTTATACGCAACTAATGAATCATCGAACTTTACGTCAGAAACCAGGGATGTACTGTATGGTGACTAACATAATATAATAAAAAACATTAAAAAAAATAAAAAATAAAAATATATAGGTAATATAATCTTACCTCTTCAATGGAAGGAAGAGGGGAGGGGAAACCAGGAGGGCTCAAGAGTGCTTGTCCTGTCCCATTTCTTGTCTTTTACTATTTAAAATAATCTTACAGTAAAAATGACTACTTTTTCTGTTGGTGTACAGTTCTCTGAATTTTTTTAAAACGATATTATTTATTCATTCAACAGAGAGAGAGACAGCCAGCAAGAGAGGGAACACAAGCAGGGGGAGTGGGAGAGGAAGAAGCAGGCTCCCAGCGGAGGAACCTCACATGGGGCTCGATCCCAGAATGCCAGGATCATGCCCTGAGCTGAAGGCAGACGCTTAATGACTGAGCCACCCAGGCGCCCCAGTTCTCTGAATTTTAACACATGTGTAGATTCATGTAACCATCACCAAAGCCAGAAATTGGGGGTTCTATCACCCAAAAACCACCCCCGTGCTAGCCTTTTACAGTTACCTCTTTCCCAACCCCTTTACCCCTGGCAATCACTGATCTGTTCTCCATCACTGTAGTTTTGTCTTTTTAAAAAATATCACATACATTGAATCATACAGCATGTAACCTTTTGAGACTGGCTTCTTTTACTTCTCATCATGCCTTTGAGATTCATCCAAGCTGTTGCATGTATTAACAGCCAGTTCTGTTTCATTGCTGAGTAGTACTCCATTGTGTGGATAAACCACAGCTTATTAATTCATTCACTCATTGAAGGACATTTACATTGTTTCCAATTTTTGGTGATTACAAAAAGAGCTGCAATAAATAGTTGTGTACAGGTTTTCACATAAGCATGTTTCATTTCTTGACCTGGGTGGTGGGTTCACAAGTACTTGCTTTGTGACTAATCCTTGAGCTGTACCTTTTTGTTCTCTTGCTCATTTCTCTATGATGTTATATTTTACGGTAAAGAGGCTTTAAAATATCAGAGTCCGCTAAGTATAAGAGATGGGAAATTATCTGTTGGGGGAAATGATTGAGAAATAAATGTCCATTTGGCTTGTACATTTATAATATTGTATGATTCTAACAAAGACCTTCCCGTTCTGTTGACTAAAAAGAGGTCAGGCATTAAAGAGCTATCATCGTGACAATTTTTTATCTTTGCTGATTGTGACAAAAGCTTCTGAGGCCTCCACCTGAAAGGCTGACAGAGTTCAGAGCTCTTTCACAGATGCTCTGGTCTTTATGCGCAAAATGGATGCATGATCTCTTCGAGCATTATAATAACCCAGGTGGGCTAGATTCTATCTCAATAACCTAAGGAGTAACTAATAAAAGAGGGGCAGCTTTTGGCAGAAGTAGAGGAAATCTGCATTATACAGGGTAATTCGGTGATCCACGCGCACATTAACTTCTTAGTCAGTGCAGTATAATCTGGCTTTACAACTGCTCAGCCCGTTAGGGATTAGGAAGGAAAGATTTAGGTTCTTGTGCAACTGACTGGATAACTTATTACCCAGAGGTCATTAGAATAGAGCATAGATGTGCTTTGACAGTTATGCTGTTCTCCCCCTCTGTTGTCATGAAAGAAGGAAGCCAAATCAAATGTGTGCCCCAGGACCATCGTGCTGTAGCCAGACCTGAAAGAAAGTCCAGCTGAAGTCGGTCTCCATTCAAGTACAACTTTGTTTCAGGACTAATATTATTAATTACATACTCATTTTAATGTACAATCATCAATTTGATGGCTATAATTTATACAATTGAAACATTCATATCACATTGACCTTCCTTGGCCCACAGACTGAAGTCCACACGTCGGCTGCCTTAGCTTGGGGACATTTCTGCGGCCAACTTTCTGTTGGCGATATACAGAGGAAGCTACCAGAGAGTTCCATACCATGAAGGAGGCAGCTCTTTAGTATCTGAACACTAGTTTAATGGCGCAAGACTCACTGACAGATTGCTCGACAAGTCTCCATTCATCTGCAGATGGGTGGCCTCCTAGAACTGAGTGCTCACTGTAAAGAAATGAGAGTGGGGGACTCACTGTTGGCAGACAATAGAGAGTCACTTAAGGTTCTTGATCAGGGAATGAAATGATGAAAGACAGGATGGCAATAGGAAACCCGGTGCCTCAAATACTGTCTTGGTTTTTTGAATTAAGATATATTTGACATAGAACTCTAACACTGTATTAATTTTAGGTGTACAAAATAACGATTTGATATACGTATATATTGTGAAATGATTACTGCAATAAGTTAACGCCCATCGCCACGTATAATACAAATTTTTTATTTCTTGTGATGAGAATTTCTAAGATCTAATCTCTTAGCAACTTTCAAGCATACAGTACAGTTGTATCTATTATTAACTACAATCACCTTACATCCTAAGGACTTATTGACTTATTTATCTAGTGAGGAAGTTTGCTCCCCTGCTGCCTGCTGCCTCCTCCTCACCTCTAGCAACCACCAATCTATTCTGTTTCTATGAGTTTATTTATTTTTTTCCAGATTCCACATATGAGTGAGGTCATACATTATTTGTCTTTCTCTGTCTGACTTATTTCACTTAGCATGACGCCCTCAAATTCCATTTCTGTTGCCGCAAATGCCAGGATTTCCTTCCTTTTTGGGTGAATAATATTCCATTCTATAGATATCTCACATTTTTATTTTCTATTGATCTGTCGATGGACACTTAGGCTGTTTCCATGTGTTGGCTATTGTAAATAATGCTGTGAGTACAGATATATCTTCAATGTAATATTTTAGTTTCCTTCAGGTATATACCAACAAAAAACTTTGGAACTACTAGATCATATGATAGTTCTATTTTTAATTTTTTGAGAGACCCTCATACTGTTTTCCATAGTGGCTGCACCAATTTACATTCCCAGGTTTTGGCTTCTTAAGCAAGGAAAAGGCATTTATTTCCAAGCATAAGCTCTTGGACAAACACAGCCAAAGTGCTACTTTGGACTTTTTACATTTCTTTTTAATTTTAGAAAAGAAGGGATAATGATTTTAAAAGTGATGAAGATAACCAGTTGAGATAGATAAAACACATTCATGTCCCAAGTATTCTCCTTAGTCATTCCATGAGAGAAAGGAATGTTTGTCTGACTTTATGGCCTAGCATCTGAACCATCTTCCTATGTTTCAGAATTCCCTTGAATTTGATGTTTGGTAGGATGCAGAGCCCAGCTGTCACTGCAGAAGCTGAAAAGGCCACACTCATTTTCCCAACCCTCTCAGTAACTAGATCAGGAGCCCATGACCTGGGTGTGGCCATTCAGATGCTTCCAGATATGCACTCAGAGAGGCAGGGCCAGGGCTGGCCACAGCACCTGCTCTCCGTGGCAGTGGGGGGCAGTGGCAGCATTCGGGCTTATGGTGGCTGCATCCTCTTTATGAGCCTGACTGAATGGTGGATGTGCTCTTGACTCTTGTTCTGATTATATAGATCCTCTCCTCTACCCCCCACCCCCACCCACCCCCTTTTCTAAGTCTGGTTCTTTAGCCTTCCTAATCCCATAAAAATATTCCGTTAATGGGGCGCCTGGGTGGCTCAGTCTGTTAAGCATCTGGCTTTGGCTCAGGTCATGATCCCAGGGTCCTGGGATCGAGCTCCACATTGGGCTCCCTGCTGCTCCAGGGAGCCTGCTTCTCCCTCTCTCTGCTGCTCCCCCTTCTTGTGCACTCTCTCTCCCTGTCAAAAAAAATAAATAACATCTTTTTTTAAAAATTCCGTTAATAAATTCCTTTTCTGCTTAAAGGGCTAGAGTCGGCTTCAGTTGCTTGCAGCCAAGAACCTGACTAGTACAGTGAAGCCTCCCATGCCAGTGTTCCTAAGGACTTGTGCATGGTTTGCTCATCTTTCTATGATGGGGACAACTTTATTAGTGCACTTGAATCATGTTGCAGAGCGTTGAAGAGCCCCTAAAGGAAAATATGATTGCTGCCTTTCTGCATTATGTCAGACTAATTAAAGACTAATTAAAACCATCCATTTTTTTCTTATTACAAGTTTGTAGTTTTCCCTGAGAAGGGCACATCCTATGTGCTTTATCAGCTAAAAAAACAAAAGGAGCTCACCAGGAAATCACTAGAAGAAAATTCTCAGTGGACACTAAAAAGTGATATATCTTCCAACAGGCCTCAAGATAAAATTGAGTCTCTTAAAAGGCAAGAGTTTACACTTTCCCAGCAAGGCTCAGGTTCCAAAG
This sequence comes from Ursus maritimus, assembly GCF_017311325.1. NCBI lineage: Eukaryota > Metazoa > Chordata > Mammalia > Carnivora > Ursidae > Ursus > Ursus maritimus. The sequence continues at coordinate 12,661,680 of NW_024426119.1, read as the reverse complement.
TCGCTATATTTATGTAGAAGGGAACCATGTAAGCCCCTACTTTTCAAATGTCTAAGTTACCTATATTTTTCTCCAAAGCATCACTTCTCAAATGATTACTAACATTGGCAGGAGAATCTCTGCTGAATCTCTGTTGTAAAGCCATCTGCTGTCAGGTGAATCAAATGCTCTAACACGAAGTTGCTGACCGAAACTGGGGCTGGGGCAACATACAGAACACTGTTTTCACAAACTCAAGTGGGAAGTTTCTCAGGGGGCCATGTCTCGATGCCTCTTCTATTTCCCCCTCAGTGTCGAGCACAGAGCCTATGCATAGGTGATCAATAGGTACTTGCTAATTTAATTCAGAATCAGAATGATTACAAACAGCAACATGAGCAAAACCGGGAGGAAGCAGTGGCCAGAATCATACAGAAGAAAAGGGTGGGGCTGATTATGCAGTGGGAGTGGAGGAAGGAGAACATTCACATTGTAGACAGTACGGATCTATAGGTTTATTAGGACAAAATCAGTGCATTAAGGCATTTTTCTACAGAAGTGTCCAGGATGGGTGCCTTGTAGGAATGTTCAGGAAGGCACCATCACCACCACAGTATGGGTTAGCAGCAGCCTGGGCAGCGCCAGCATAGAGGAACCAGTGGACGGCCATTTAGATAAGAAATCTAATAATCACATTAAACATTTATTTCAGGGTTGCCTTTTCCCCCCCATCTTATTCTCCTAGTGACCCTCAATGAACAGAACAAAACTGTTCTGTTTCCAGTCCGCCTTCATTCTCCATCACCTGCTGAAGGATACGGTCTCTGAAGTGTCTTTAATGTGCTAGAGATGGAATGAAAAAAAAAGTCAATGCGTGGCAGGATTTCAATATAGGAAGTGTGTTTTCCATGAAACTGTCACTCAGTCCTATTTCTTAATAAAGCCAGTAATTGATACTATACTTATAAATAAGTCCCAGCTCATTAAGAGACTGTGTCACACTTCCTCATTTTCTCTGCTATGTCAGTATGTCATTCGTCTTGGCATGTTAGCCCTCCTTCAATTAAGTCTACTTCCTGCTTTGTCTTATCACAGCTAAATAACTCTGGTCTGCTACTATGTATCCTAACACTGGTTCCTACTTTGGTGTCCTTCACAGGACCACTGCTCTGTTACTGTCCCTTACAGCTTGTATACGGAGTGGCATCTTACCTGCTTCCTTTTCTTAAAGCTTGACTCGTGTATTATGCATGGGTGCAACCAGTTCATGGCTTCTCGGGAAATCAGACCTCACCATTTACATGAAATAAATTTTATCATTGTTACATTTATTTTATTTCTTCATTATATTATAGTTGCATTATATTGCTTTTTCTGAAAGTGACTAAGTGTAGGTAAGCTTTATTATCTACTAATTTTGTTTCAGGATATATTTCATTTGTTATGAAAGCAAAAGAGACAAACGAACTGCCAAGGCCAGGGGAAGAATATGCCTTGGCTGGAAACCCCAGGGTATCCCAGGTTCTTGTCCTCACAACCATGCAAGACCTTTATTCGGCCCACAGTCACTGGACAGGATTAAGTATGGGGCAGTGCGGAGGCTGGTGGAGCCCTTCCTTCTTCCTCCCTCCCTCCCTTCCTTTCTTCCTCCTTTCCCCATTCTTAGCAAGATCTAACTAGTCCTGGGCTCCAACAGTGATACGAGTCCACTGCACAGAGTCAGACCTGGGGAGCAGTCATGATGCTCCAAGGTGCGTTGCAGAATATAGGTCACCCAAGGTCCCGAGCCTGCATCTGCCACATCATCTACACGTCAGTAGGTTCTCCGACACTTTATTGATTACTTACCCACTCACACAGCCATAGTTATTTGTCTTCAGATAAATAAGTAGCAAAGAGATCCAGCTGAACCTAACTGGGGTTCAGAGAATGGCTCTGGGCCAGTGCCCCCCCCCCTTATATCAGTCAGGGTCCAACCAGGAAAAGAGAAATGACCCCAAGTATTTAAAACTATGGGATTTTAATGCAGGGAACAAATTAACAGGCGTTGGAAAAGCAAGGAGCCAACAGAGTGTGATGAGGCAGCTCTGAGATTAGCAATAGCAGGCAACCACTATGCTATGATCTCTAGACTGGGGACAAACAGGAGAAACTGAAATTATGGCAGGCCTGTCCAACTGGACCTGGAGCCACAGAGGAAATACAGAGTTGCTGGAGATGCCCCCCTGAGTTAGAGGAAGGTAAAGAAAATACTCCAGCTTCTCCCTCCCAGTGGCCAATCTTCTGCCACCAGCACCTCCTGCCAGTAGCAGCTGGCTGATGTAAGAACCCGAGATCCACAATTGCAGGAGTCAGCTACCTTTCCTACACTCCCTACTCTGCTGCTTACAACCCTCCTCCCCAACAGGGGAGAGAACAAGGAAATCTTTTAAGAGCAAGCAAGCCCAGGTTAGGCAAACCCACCCTGGTGTCTCTGCGTGTGTTGAAAAGCACTGGGAAGGAGAGAAAGAGAAGAGATTAGAGCTAGAGAGGACAATGTATCTACCTTCTAAATTAAGGAATGTATGAGCCAGGGATGGGGAGACTGCTAGAACTTTCCATAACATAGAGCTATGAATTGGCCCAGGGTGGTTATATATGTTTTTCAAGATTTTCTTTATTTATTTGACAGACAGACAGCCAGCGAGAGAGGGAACACAAGCAAGGGGAGTGGGAGAGGAAGAAGCAGGCTTCCCAGTGGAGCAGGAAGCCTGATGTGGGGCTCGATCCCAGGACCCTGGGATCATGCCCTGAGCCCAAGGCAGACGCTTAACGACTGAGCCATGCAGGCGCCCCAGGGTGGTTATATATGACAGAAATCCCTCCAAGCCTGTAACCGAGAGGACACTTTTCTCCAGTTCAGAGAGGATGCAGAATGCCTCCTATTTTTATCTTCCTTAGATCATTTGAGTCAGTTTCTAGGAAGTGTGGACAGTGGTGCATCCATCCTTCACCTCTGTCTTTCCCAGGATTCTCTCAGTAGATCCAGACCTTTGCCGGGGGGGGGGGGAGTGCAAATTCCCACACACCCAAGTCCAAACAGTTCAAAGCTTTTCTAAATCTTAATCAACAGATTTTAAGAGCACTGAATTATCTCCTTTCATTAGATGCTGCACTAATTATTTTTTTCATTAAAATGCTGTGCATAAGGAAAAGAAGGCAGGTCTAGAGGGAGATATTTACAAGTGGTATGATGTTAGACATACCAACAAACAGTTTTAAACCTTGGACTCCTCAATGCTAAAATAGGGATATTTTACCTTACCTTGAAATTAAGTTATGTGAGTCACCTTCCATCCTATCAGGGATGTAGTGGGTATACAACCAACACAAGGTATTATTACCAAAAATAAGCTGTGATTGTACTTGATTTTCACTGAAATTTGGGGCAATAGTTGAAGACAAACATTTGGTAAAAACCACGTTAACAGCAGGAGTCCTCAAACTCAGTGGCTTTTCTGTTGTTGTTGTTGTTTTCGTAAAATGATCCACAATAAGTAATACATTTCTATCATAATGCATTTCATGTATGAAACGAAAACAAATGTTGCATGGAACATCCCTTACTCTTACTACATGTGACGGATGCTGATGTTTTCTATGCTCCACATGAGTGGAAAATTCTAACTCATTAGATTCTTTTTAAAAAAATGTATTTAGAAGGAAGTCCGGCTAATTCATTGACGTCAGAGGAAGTTAGGCAGCCATGGAGAACTCAGAAAGAAGTGATTGATCACTAGGAGGTGAAAGTGAAGGTAAACCCAACCTTAGCTACACTCCTTAGGCTTGGCCACCAGAACACGAATTCTAAATCATGCTTTACAATTGCTCGTCATGTAACATTTGGCCAAACATGGAGGAGTCCCATTGACATGGACTTGTCTCTGCCTGAGTCATTAAAAATGGCATGTGTCCCAACATCTCTATTTGCGTCCTCCAGGAGAGCATTAGTGATTTTTCTATTTTAAGCGGTGAAAGATGTGCCTTTGCATTCTGAGGCAATTTCTGTGCCCTCTAATTGTCAATGGTTTTGGTGCAATAGGTAGGCACTTAGTGAAATCACATTATAAAATGAGTTGCTCAAATATTTAATCAGCTGTGCACCAGCCCAGCCACATGGTTTCCTCTGTAGATCATTCTATCTACCAGGGCTAGGAGTTGCTATGGGTTACAGCTTTCCTGTCAAATATGAAAAAGCTGGATTTGAGAGGTGAGTTCCGGAAACAGCTTCCTCTTGACCAAAGAAAGACTGGTATATAAGACTCTTGGGCCAAGCATTTAAAAGTCATGGATTCTGGTCATACCTGTTTTTAATAGTTTGCTGGGAAATCAACTTTTTCCTCAGTTTCATTTGTTCAGAAGGAAGAGTATATATTCTGCACCAAGCATGTGCTGAGAGCTTTCATAAAGGTTAAAATAATTTGTTCAAGGATATCTACCTAGTGAAAGAACTGAGATTCCAAACCTAAATCTGCCTGGCTTCTTTGGAGTGCCCATTCTATGCCAGGCTTTGTTGGGGAAAACGTAATATAAGCAAGATCTTTAGAAGGAGCTAAAATCCTTCTTACGGATAGATCCGTAAGTGTACCCACATAGACTGAGAAAAAGGCCATCATGATTGGAATGTGGTTTGCACTTTCATGATCTCTATGTAGAGATGGGGATACCAATGTCTTGCTTTGAGAAAGAATATTAATAAAAATTACAAATCAGACTCCCTTGAATATGAAATTTATTTTTAGTAATGAAATCCTACTATTTCCAAACCTTGTCTTTTAAGAAGAGCGCTTCCGACTCAAACATTCTAGGCATTAAGTGTGACTTGAAATATATGGGCCATTGGTTAATGTTTATAAACCCTTCTGGCTATAGAGAGACTGGATTGTTTTGCCTTTGGCTGGGCACATCATTTACTCTTTAAGGTCAAGGGGCTGAATGTCTCCCTTTTCTAAGAAAATCAAATTCCCTTTTTTAGTCACCCTCCTCGGTTCACTTTTTGGTGACTTCTCTCCTTTAGTAGTAACCTGGTATCTATCTGCCTCACAACAAAACATGGATTCCCTTTTCCCAACTATTAGATAGGTAAATTAGCCCGCTTTTTCCCCTCTCTCCAAACTGGCTCGCGCAGTCCTAAAATTCCTTGGAGACTTTCAATACTTTATCAGACCTCACACCTTCTCAGGAGGGAGCAAGCATCTCTTCCCCAAAAGTTTCAACAAAAGACTAATTGAGTATCATGGTTTCATGCTTATCCCAGAGCCAAAGGTGGTGGCCAGGAGGAATGTAATGTATTTCTTGGCTTTGATCTTGGGTATGATATTAGATTCCATTCAACTCTACAGATTCATAGTGGGGGAGGGGAGGAAAGACCAAAAATACTGCCGCTAGAAATACAGTCAATAGATGTTGAGCTACCCAAAAACAACTACCATAAGTATATGATACATTACACAGGAATTGCAAAAATCATGGGAAGGGCGTTATGTTTTATAAAGCCTGGATTAGGAATTTGAGTCAAGGTTTTACATAGAGTTTAAGAGGCAGGGGAGCATCACCTAATATGTAGTTTATGTCAGGGAGAGGAGCGAGGTAAGAGGTCGATCTATCGTGAAGCTAATGAAGGTTATGCTTTCTATACCCGACCGCAATCCTAAAAATGTTAGGTGATGTTACCAACAATGAGTTAGGATGCTGAAAGAAGCTTTTCTCTTTTTTAAAAAGATTTATTTACCTGTCAGAGAGAAAGAGAGAGAGCACAAGAAGGGGGAGCAGCAGGCAGAGGGAGAAGCAGGCTCCCCCGCTGAGCAGGGAGCCCGGATGCGAAACTCCATCCCAGGACCCTGGGATCATGACCTGAGCCGAAGGCAGGTGCTTAAACGACTGAGCCACCCAGGTGTCCCTGAACTAAACCTTTCTAAAGTACCAATAGCAAAATATTTTAGTCATCCATATTAAAGGAAAGACTATTATTTATCCTCTCTATAAAAAATGACATTACTAAATCATAATATAAAGAGGTGATTGAATAGTAGGCAGCCAAAACCATGGGAAAGTGCTTTAGACGTGTGTCAGATATTAATTAACAGAAGTGTATTGTTTACCTGGCCTTTGTGGTGTTTATCGGGTCTTTTAAATTTGTAATTTGTTAGAATGTCTTCTCTCATTCTAGTTAAATAATCACGTTTGTCCTTACTTATGTATCTGTAATTACGTATTCATTTTCTTAAAGAGAGCACCCAAACTGTACAGCTATAGACCTCACAGAACCTGCCGGCATTCCTGGATTCCCTTTTGGCAGGACCCAGAGGATGGCCCAGAGCTCCCAGGTCATTTCCAGTATCCCAGCAGCTCCTGGCCACACCTGCCCACACCACAAACCCAAGGAGGAAGATATATGCATGGTCCTGAATTCCCAGCGTAAGTTTCCAGCTCCTTCTTCCTCCATGAATTTCATTACCCATCCCTTTGAACCAGCCACCCTGTGGGGAAGGGATCTGTTGACTCGTTTAAGCCAACCATGGCCCGTTCCTGGGCTGAGAGTGGGATCAGTCCCACTGGAACCACATAGCAGAGGATAAGAGACAGAGGGGTTGTTTTCAAAGGGACTTGGCATACTGGCAGGAAGAAGGAGAAGAGCAAATGCTGGGCAGAAGCAGTAAGATCCAGTGGGCGGACTCGCCTCGGGTGTGAAATTCAAGGAAGCTGCAAAAAATCAACCCCAAGGTAAATAATATTTTAATACAGTCTTGTTAACCGGCAAACTATCGCCTGCGGCCAGCTGGCTATTTTTATATAAGTGCACTTTCATTACAGTGGCTCAGCTACCTCTCTGGGGAGACAGGCCCTGCCCCATCACTGCCTACAGAATTGTTGGTGTTTTAGAAGAAACTCTCTGGGCCCAGTGGCCTCTTTTAATCCAAGAACGGTGAGATTTTCCTATCCTCTGACTCAGCTCTAAATCGGCCTTCTGACTCTGAGAGGTGCAGAAAGACAGAGGATGACCCGTCTTATCAACAGCTAAGCTCATCCCCCCAGTTTTTTTTAAACACAGCTTTATTGAGATATAATTCATGCACCGCACATCTCGCCTATTTCAAGCGTACAGTTCAGTGGTTTCCAGTATAGGTGCGGGTATGTACCATCATCACCAGGGTCAATTTGCCTGCTCCATTTTATGGATAACTCCATCCCAAAAGGGGAAGTGATGAGCCATCGCCCCCCTATTAATCGCACAAACCACTCAGTGACAAATGATTTTGAAGAAATGGGAAGGGTGGGGAGGGCTCAGACTCCAGCCAAGTTTCTGCTCAAAATTCCCGGCCCCACACTCACGTGCTCCACCCCACGCTGACCAGGACAGGCTCAGGCAGCTTGCGTGAGGGCACATGAGGCCTGCTGGAGACACACGCGTGGAGAGGTGGACCCGATCCAGTTTGCTGCCGGCCCGAGGCGGGTCTTGTTGCTCTGCGTGGGTGTGTTGTGGCTTCAGTTACCAAGCCTGGCTTTATCCTCTGTGACAGCTCATAAAACGTCAGCCTGCTCGCACACTGGCAGAAGCTTGTGCCTACAAATAGCCCCAAGGGTTGATGGAAGGGAGAAAGGCCTCTCTCTCCTTCTGGTCACGTGTGTGACCAAAAAACCCAGTATTTCATTAATAGGACCAGAGATAACCAGTAGAAGAGACTAGTAACTCCCAGGTAATCCAAAGATGTTCCTTTAAATAACAATCTCTGTTTTCTTCCAAGAAAGGCATTCCTGGAATTGCCAAGAAGAGCCATCTGTCAGCTCTGTGACCCTGAGTGAGTCAACTGGACATTTACATCTGGGTGCTCAGTCTCCCCGGTGTAAGGTGAGGGGCAGGACTTGAGTGATCACCTTTGAGGTCCTTGCGAGCTCTGGCATGCTATAATTCTACCCATGCGGGTCATTTCCCTTCTTTCCCTTCCCAAGCAGGGGTAGGCAGCCCCAACATGGCTGTGGCGTCCAGAGGCTCGGGGCAGGAAGCATGGTCACAGCAGAAAGCCTGTCTATCCTGGCAAGTGAGACTTACTTCCAAATAAATTTGGGCTTATTTTTTTTTAAAAATCTGTCATCTAGTATAATAACTTAATTTAAAATAATCTCAGGAATATAGTGCATTTGCAAGTAATTTTTTTCTGCAAGTAGTTTGAGTCCTTTGAGAAACAGATACCAAGATGGGCTTAGACACGCAAGAGATTTGTTGAGGGAAGCAGCTGTGAGGGAGAAGGAGCAGGAACGCGCATGGAGGTAGAGAAAGCTGTTAGGCCCCAGTGCAGGCCTGCCCCCCGTGAAGGGAGAGGCGTATGGGAGGGCTGGGGAGGAAGAGTCTCGGAAGGCAGGACAGTTCCAAGAACATTTCAGTTAGAGAAGGTAGTTTACTAGGGCTGCTGTAACAAAGGATTATGGACTGGGTGACTTAACCGAAATTGTCTCACAGTTCTGGAGGCTAGAAGTCTGAGATCAAGGTGTTGGCAGGACTGGTTTCCTTCTGAGGCCTTTCTCCTTGGAGTGTAGATGGCTGCCTTCTGCCTGTGTCTGTTCATCATCTTCCCTCTGTTTACGGCTCTTCTGGGAAGAACAGCAGTCATTTTGGATTTGGGCCCACCACAACGAACGCATTTTAACTTAATCCCCTCTTTAAAGACTCTATCTCTGAATACACTCATATTCTGAGGTACTGGGGGCTGAGACTTTGACATATGAATTTCAGGGACATAATGCAGCCCATCACAGCATAGGGTATCCTGAAGCCACAGCTGCCCGTCAGAGGAGCCTTGCATCTCACAGCAGTGGGACTCAAGCATCCCCACCGTGTTCTGTCACTGGCAGGGAGCACGGCCTCCTGTGAACACAGTGGTGGATCCAACCGTGGATAAAGCTGGGGCCATCAGCTCATTATCTCCGGCCAGCAGGAGATCCAAGTGGCGCATCTCCATGGTCACCACAACACTCAATCTTCATTTACTTAATTGCTCAACAAAAATAAATGGACCACCTGTGAAGTCCTTGGTGAGTCGTAACCTGATTACGTCACAACAAAATTACCGTGGAGATTTTGGTTTTCAGTTCCTTTTCTGGGCCCCATCTCTGTCGGGGAAAGCCGTCCTTGAGAACCGGTGTGCCACATGCTGGGGGACAGGTAGGGTGCTGAACAGGACAGCCTCGGCCCACCCACCGGGAGCTCCAGGCCTGTGGATGGAAGTGACGTCTTCAAAAGCCTCACAGAACAGCAGCCACAGAACATGACCACACCCTGGTTAAATCAGTAACTGTAATCAGCTGGATTCAAGAGGTGTGGTTACGACTGTCCGAAATCAGTAACACATGGAAAGTTTGGGGAGAGGTTTGGAAACTCAGACTCATCCTGCTTTCTCCCTCAGTCTTCCATGCCAGGAGCTTCACGTGGAATGTGAAAGCAAGACCAGGCTCTCGGTCCCGATGTGCCTTTTCTCCAGGCAGATCACTTAGGGCAAATTGCTTAATCTCTCAACATCTCAATTTCCTCATCTGTAACTTGGAAATAACCCTGCAAAGTTGTTATGAGGATTAGAAAGAACCTTGCAAAGTTGTTATGGGGATTAGGAGATCACACAGGTGAGAATGTCTCCTAGTACGGTGAGTTCATGGTTGGTATTCTATGGCCCCTCTCTCCAGTCACCGGAAAATTATTTTTTCTAGCGTTAGAGCAAATATTTTGTGGCCAGAACCACTGAGGAAATAAGAAAATTCCAGTTTCCACTGTCCTGGTTCTCCATTTCTACCCCATTTATATATCCAGAGCCTCCGGAGCAGCCAAACCCTACACTCTGGGAAGGTTCTAATGTCAATCTTTCCCACCTCATGTGATTAACCTCTCCAGACAGTTCTTTTAGAAGCATGTCATGACAACTGTTCGGCCTCATCACGGAAAAGACTTTACATCTTGGCAAAGAAAATCATACCAACAGCAAAGAGCCTTCTGGAAGCTCCAAATCACATCACATAGGTGTCCCCCGCTCACAGGGGCGGGCTCTGCGGGAAAGGCAGTGGAAGTGGGGTTATCCTCCCAAAGGGACTGCAAACACTTTTAGTAGGAAACACCTTTCTTCTTTCAAACGAAATCCTGCCCTGGATCCCGATGTTTATAAAACAAATGCATGCCATATTTTATTAATAGAAATTTATTTTACTTCAAACTTAAAATTTGCACATAATAACCTCAAAAATATGAGCAAGAGACCATTATGGAATTGGAACACTAATTGGTAATTAGATTGTCACCGTCAGTAACTTATTTTGCCATTGTCATCGTTGTTCATAGTTTTTGCTCAGTAGGGACAAAACCCTGCCACACAGATAAGTAACTATTCATGGTTCCAGTCTTTTAACAGCTCTTCTGTCAATCTCAGGAGACGCTTGGTTCAATAAAACCACCATCAAAGCCTGAAAGGTTCTAGATACATAACATATAAAGTATATATTGTATACATGTTATGTAAGAATATATAGACCAGGCAGTAAGCACCCAGAAATCACAAAATGGCTTAAATTTTCTACAGCATAATATTTTCACATTGCGATGTGTTTGGCCTTCACAAATGATTGCACAAGTGAGAATGAATCTGTAATGAGAGTGTGTGCCAAGCAGATGCATGGAAGGCTTAGCCCTTAATCCAGCGTGGCACACAGGAGCCAGGCAATGCACGTACACAGCCTGATTTTAAGGTACGAGCAGTGAGGAGAGGCAGTCTTCCAGGCCAGTGTGCATCCACAAGGCATCTAAATTCTACATGTATGGGGCAGGTGTCCAGACAAGATTTTTCCACGGCCACAGAGCAAGTTCACATGGAAATACAAATTAATGTCCTCAGATAGCCTACCGTTAAAATTAGAATCTAATCGATTTGATTATTCTTGCTGTCTTTTATTACTTTTAAAGACACTTTACTATTTTAATGAAATTTAACTTAAGATCCCTCGAACCATCTCTGTAGGACAGTTTGAAAGCTCCCGATCCCAGTCCGATCCCACCCCAATGCAGGAAACACGGCCCAGAGAAGCACAGGGTCTTGCCCAGCTCACACAGCCCATAAGTGGCAGACAATGAGAAGAGACCACGAGAAATTTAAACCTCAGGCTCCTAGATCAGCGCTCTTACCCTCTACCCCAAAGTGCCCAGAGACTGCAGAGCCCGACCCATGATGAGGACAGCGGCAGACGTCAGCACGTAGCCAAGCGTGAAATCCTTTTCCCACATGGGAGAGAAAAGTCCTGAAATGACAAGTGGCCTTTATTACTCAGCCTGCAGAGCGTGGTTTAGTTTGGTTTGGTTTTTGAGAAAGAGAGAAGCCAAGACACATCACACCAGGGTGTGGAGGTGCTGGGGCTGCGCCGGGAAGCCCTTCGGTAACTACGGGGGAAGGACGACGGGCACTGAGGCCTGTGGCCTGGGACGGGAGGTGGTGGGGTGGGCACCACGTCTGCGTCTACACTGACAAACAGGGTGAGCTCCAGAGAGCTGTGACAGCGATCTCTCCATTTGCCAGGCAGCTGCAACAGCTATTTTAAGCCCTGGCCCCAGGCCAGCCTTTATTGATTTCAGCAATAAAATTACGTGTTCTAGAGCTCATCTGTTTTGGACCATAAATGACAAAGAGAGCTATTACAGAATGTCAGATTTGTCCCTCTGTTCGGGACAATGTCCTCTGTATTAATACTTGTTTGGCCTCTACAAGTGATTCATGTGGGGCAGCAGAATTACTGAGTCCCCGTCAAAATAATTTACTCACATTTCTCTCGGCGTTATCGTATGTTCTTCTCTGCGAGAGACAAACACTATTCATGTTTCCCTTTGTACGTGTTAATAGTAATGTCACGGATGGGCTGTGTTTTCCCTCTGCTGAGCTGAGACATGGTAAACACGAGAATAAAATACGAAGCATTTCCAATGACGGCGAAGCCCTGTTTTTAAAGGATGAGCCCACATTTCCTCATCATGGAACAAAGAGATGATTATTAAACTTTGAATTAACAAAAAAATTCCACTCCCTTCCACACCTCAACCACTTAAAAGGCCTTTCTAGTCCCGTCTCTGTAAAGCTAATGCCCCCTTCCCACCCACAGGCAACTTCTTGCGGCCCCAGGCCCAGGCAGCAGCTGCACCTTCCTTGGGGCTCAGACCCCCTTCCCTCAGGCAAGTAACTGTCATTTTATCCCTTGTGTAATGTGAGCATCTTAACCAGGGAACAAAGAACAGAAACCCTCTCACACTAGCTCAACAAAAAACAGACAATTTTGGCAGGAAACTGGGGGGTCTCTCAGGAAGCTGAGCTCATAAGGAGATGGGGCATACCTGGAGGAGCACAGGGAGTGGCCACACTCCTTGGGCTCTTCTCTAAAGAGGTGCATTTTCAACCATTCAAGGGGACTTGATGGTAGGAAGGTCGTTCAGCTTCTGTGGGAAGGTTAGAGGAAGAAGTGTGATACAGGGTGGCTGTGTCTAACAATTTACACGCCAATGGTCAGATCCTGATGTAGAGACAGTTGACCGCTGGTACACAGTGTTCATACACCAACCAGCCAGTATTTCAGACCCTGTCCAGCCCCAAGCTCACCATGAGACACTAAGGCTCAGATTTATTGATGTGTTATTGCCCCCCAGGGTTAGACTGTGTGTATAATCTCAGCTCGAGGAACCCCAAACTGCCTAGAATCCAGTCTCTGGGATGTTCTCCAGCGCATCAAAGTCCCTTTAACTTGTAGCACCCCAAACAGAACCCAGTGCTCCAGATGGTGTCTGCCTTGCAAAATAAAGGATAGAATATTTTTCAACCAAACACCACACTCCAATTTTTAAAATGTCATTAATTATTTTCTGATTATTGAATACTATTACTTCCAACAACATTCTGAGGTTTAAATTCACTTTTCTGGAAGCCAGAACATACATACTGTTGACTGGCACAGAACTGGTCATCAGTTAAGCCCCTAGCTCACTAGTATGTGGACTTACTTCTCTCACACCTCGTCTACTAGGACAGTTAATGTTGAAAATCTAAATGCAAAGATTTGTTTACACTTATATCTATGGCATTCCACCTTGCTGAAAACACGCCACAGTTCCATCTTGCTGAACTTATTTTGTGTCTTCCTTCTACATCAAACTCACTACCTCATTCGTCTTTAGGACTTCAAATTTGACAAGACATACAGCGTGCATCCAAGTCATTGATGGGAACATTGACCATGACAAAGACCAAAACTTGACAGAATGCATCTAGAACTCCTCCTCCCGTTCTGTCATATATTCTTTAATCAATAGTATTGTAGGTTCCATCTTTCACAATGTTACAGACTACGCTCTCTCATAATTCCATTTCCTAATCTTGCCCCCAAATTATTACCGAAGAGTCTGTTTCATGCCTCCTCCCAACCCAGGTGCGCCATGCCTGCTGCACACCCCTGATCTGACCTGCCAATAGTCCTATTTAAGGGAAATAAAGATCACTGGGCATGATTTACAGTGAATCACTGATACTCTTGGTGGATTTCTACTCACTGCACTGAGAGCTCACAAAGCATCCATTTAACAGTTAGACTCCACCTTCTAGACTCCACCTTCCTTCCTTTATTGACAATTAAGACAGTGTTTTCCTATCTCCCACCTTTTACTACTTTCCTGTTTTCCATGACTGTGACAGGCATGCTCGTCTATTTACATGTTATTTGCCTGAACCACAAGATGAACTTATTCCAAACAATTCGCTATTTCTTCCTATTCCTTTCCCTTATCTTGGGCTTTCATTTCCTGGTCCCCACGTTTTTCATTCTGCAGACCATTAACCTTGATAGAAAACTGTTCTGTTTTCTCTTTGTTTCCTATAACTATTATATCATCTGCCCTAAACTCTAAGCTCATGCCTCCGTGGTTCTTCCCGCTCTGAACCAAATAAAAAGTCATTATGATTCTTCAAGCCTAAGTTCATCCTTGACTTTAGTCATCCCAACTCTTTCTTTGCAAATTTATTTGTTCATTCATTGATTAGACAAACGTATCTTAGGAAATCCACAATGAGACAAGCCCTGACCTGGACATCCCGAGCTGGATAAATTATAGCCCTGTTCTCATAGAGCAAACACCTTATAGGCAGGAGGCAGATTCTTGTATTTAACTTGCTCATAGTTCAATCAACATTTCTCCATCATTTCCCAGTTAAGATAATTAGGTAATTACATCCTAGTGATGTATTCTCTTTTTGCCAAATTTGGGGATTTGCATATTTGCTGCTACACGCTTTCTCAGCAACCACAGAATAACAAATCATTTTCCTGGATATAATTAGGGAAAAAAACCAAAAAAAACAAACGGTTTGCCCGAAAGGAAAAGGATGGTAGCCCACATGTCAGGGCAGGAGTAAAGGTATTTACGAAGCATCCTGGGGAGAGATTGAGAAGGACAAGGAAAAGAAAACCATGACATTATAACTGCATTCCTTCATTCATAAGAAGGAAGAGAGGGAAGGCATGTATTTAAATGGGTTTCTGGGACAAGGTGGTGTCATTGATGACAAGAGTCACTGACTCCAAGTCATAAAATGAGACAAGGAAAACAAAACACCTCCAGGCATGCATATAAAGTACATGCACAGACAAGCTTATCATTGAAACTGCAACGGAGGCAGATTCTAAACCATTCTAAGGAATTATTACTTAATAGGTGCAAAAATATTACTGATGGTTTAGTAATGGTACAGTTCTTATTATTTTATTTTTAGTTAAATGTAAAAATGAAATAAGGGTGTTTAGATCTGTGACATCAATGTCTCCAATTCTATGTTTCTCATAAGCCTTAAGTAAGTTATTTAAGGGCAAAATACTCCCTCCCATCCCATGGATTCCCAGGCACCTAGTCCTTGGGCTTAAGGAATCCCTCCTGATATGGACACTGCTGATGCAGGAACTAACAAGGATTAAGTGAGGGAAGAAGCTTCTGGGGGGCCTGCAGCATTTAAACTAGACCTTCACGGACGAGTGGGAGATGACGGGCTAGGGAAAGGGCACCCTGGGCTGAGGCCCTGGTTTGTGCTAAGGCACGTGGGGTAGCACTCATGGCACATGATGATGGGAAAAGCCAGGGGCCAAGGGAAGAGGAGGAAGAGTAGGGGGAGGCCAGGCAGTGGAACTAGGCCAATCTCTGAAGGGCCTCAAACATCACACAGGGATCCAGGAAGGAATTCCTTCCCAAAGGGGAGGTGAGGTAATACATGTGGTGAGCAGGTAGTCAAATGACTTCAAAAGACAGAGCAGGAGAGAGTGGGCAACATGGGCTCTCTGGGGAGGCACTCTGGGAGGCTCCGTCCTCTGCTTTTGTGCATCTCCTTTGTACGTTGTCTTTAAGACAACATCGACAGTTTATCAGGCTAGCCATAAACTAAGAATGTATTCAGTTCTGTCTCTAAGATGCCATGAATCTGTCTTCTGGCTGCAGTTTCTCTATCTGTTAAATCAGGCCATAATCCCTCCCCTAGCTACTTCAGAGCCCAGAAGAGCTACCGTAGTTCGGACATCTTACAGTGTATGGGCCGTGTGGGCATGCAGCATCTCATTTAATCCTCTCAACAACATTACCAGGAATGAACTGTTAATATCCCCACTAGACAGATGCAGAAACAGGTTCATGGAGGGGATGTGACTTCCTTTAGGTCTTACAGATAGATATACGTGGCATAGCCAGGAGAGCCTCACCTTTGCTAAGTTTCCCCAGTCATTCCAGGGATGGTCATGGTGAGGCTCCATATGCCCATTGGATTCTAGGTATTGCTGTGGTTGCAGGGAGCCATGGGAAGACCCGTCCATCGTCCCAACAAAACTTTCACCTTCTTCACAAGGTGCTTCCCTTCTCTCTCCAGTTGAGCTGGTGTTGCCATGTTATGTTTAGAATATGGGGTTATTGGGGTGCCTGGGTGGCTCAATCGTTAAGCATCTGTTTTCAGCTCAGGGTGTGATCCCGGAGTCTGGGATCGAGCCCCACATCAGGCTCGTCCACTGGGAGCCTGCTTCCTCCTCTCCCACTCCCCCTGCTTGTGTTCCCTCTCTCGCTGGCTGTCTCTCTTTCTGTCAAATAAATAAATAAAATCTTTAAAAAAGATAGAATATGGGGTTACTGTCTGTAATCACAGCCCCTCTCAGGCCTTTCCAGAATTCCACAGTTTGGGAAACATAATTAAGCTCTCACCTTCAGCAATGCTGTGACCCCGCTTGCCTTCCATTAGTTGGGTGATTCAGAAACGTGTGGTTCTTATAGTAATTCATGCCTGTGCTATTGTGTGTAGGCCTTGGCCCCAACTTCCTGTTAGTGTGCTGCTCTTATTTTTATCTGAACTGGGATTAAATGACTTAGCCTATAGCAAACACAGAACCAAAAGTCCCTGGGAACCCTAAGGCAGAACAGGTCAAATGGTTTTGAATTTATGGTGTTTTCCATTGATGGAAGATAAGGTAACATAATGATATAATTAGGAAGTGGCTGTGGTGTGACGGGAAGAATGTAACAGCTGAAATAAGAAGACTCCCCCTCTTCCCGCTGAATTTGGAGTTGCCTTGCTAATTGAGATATAATTCACATACCATAGAATCCCCCCTTTAAAGGGTACGATTCAACAGTTCTTTGCATATTCACAAAGTTGTGCAGCCATCACCACTCTCAAATTCCAGAACATTTTCTCACTCCAAATAGTAACTCCACACCCATTAGCAGTCACTCCCCATGCCCCCTCACTGGGTGCCAACACCTGCTTCTAGACTTGTTTGCTCCTCCCCACTCCCCTCCCCTTGAATCCCCCAGCCATCACCAGCTAGGTGACTGACCAGACATGAAGTCCCTTGGGCCCAGCATAAGGCCAGCACGACTGTCATTTCATTAACCATGAGGATGACTCCCTGCCTGCGCCATGTCACCCCTGAGAGCAGAGAAGCCCGCGGACCTCGCTACCACTGACACCCAGAGTGAGCGGGTATAGAAGCAGTCAGAGAGGGACAGAGAGCCCCGAGTGAGCACTGCCCTGGACAGCTTGCTTCTCTGTAGACCCACCATGCACAAGAAATGGGCTTTCCAGGGCTCTCCAGCCTGAGGGATGAGGAATACTGCTGTGTGCCTCGCCTAGAATGGAAGTGTCACCCTCTGACCTTGCACACACTTCCTGCTTCAGGCATTGCTCCTGTTAAAAGGAACACTTATTCCCTGGCCCAAGTTTTCACGAAGGGGAGGGGATTCATGCTCTAAGCCTAAGGAGGCACAGTATGCAGGGGACACGTCTCTCTAGCCTCTCATTGCCTCCTTCCCAGGGGAGGAGGGACTTAATACCACCTTAAAAATGTGTAAATATAATATAATAATATAATACAATATAATATATATTGTGACATGTATGTAGTATATACTTACATCTGTATTTGTTATTGTCTGTTCTTCCACTAGAACATAGTGTCCAATAGAGCCAAGAGTTGGTTTCTCCCCCTCACTATTCCAAGCCTAGAATTGTGCTGGAAACAAAGCAGATACTGTATAAACATGTGTTGAACAAACAAAAGATAGAGGGTCAGGATAGTGGAAAAGTGGCATGAAGTCAAGGGCCAAAATGTAACCTGAGAGAGTTTGTCACTGATCGAGAAGCTCTGAATGTCAAGGCTCACATTTCTTTACAGATTATATTTCTATCACATTTTCAGATTTTTCTATTTCATGGACACTGAGGACCATTGTTTGGCAAGCTCAGCCCCGCAGCCACCGGCAGCTTCCACCTGCTGGCTACCCTTCTGGTCTCAGGATTCAGCTTTCAGCCCTGGCCACCCGTCCTCAGGTGAACGAAGGGATCCCTCAGAGTCTCAGAGCAGACTCATTGGGGGAAATCCTGGCTTTTCTTCCCTGGCATTACTGGTTCTCATCTCGGCACGACAGGCACGGGCCAGTGAGTCGTTCCCCTAGGGCAGGCCTTTATAAGGGCACTGAAACCCCACCAGAAATACAATGCCTCGTAGTTACTACAACTCCGAACTGTCTGTAGTTAAAGCAACTTGATGCAGGATATAAAACCCCAATGGGTGTGCTCTGGCAACAAAAGGTAATAAAAACCTCAGCTCACTTCAGAGTTCTGCTTTGCCAAGTGAGGTTTACAAGTTTGGATCCGGAGCTGAATTGCCGAAACCACCTAGTGGTGACAGACCTGCCTCATTGTTCTTCCCCATGCAGGCCGCTCCTCTAAACGAGTGTTTAACGACTCTCCGAAGGGGCTCTACACTGTTATCCTACCCAGGGTGCCCATGCACCTCAGTTCAATCTTGCCTCCTCCGCTATGCTGAATCCCTAAATGTGCCGTTCCTCTGAATCCATCTTAAATTCCAAACTTGACCCCCACCCCATGATGGTCTCCAGCATGAAAAGCCACCACTGAGTAAGAATGACATTTGTTTTAGCCAAATTTCCCCCAAATGGAGAAAGAATCCAATCTATGTGTGATACTGTTCAAGGGCATCCCAGGCTCAGCCTCAAATTTCATTTCAAGGGTTCCTAACTGAGCAATTGGGGAATTCACACCAAGTCTTTTACTCAGTGGGACCTTTGTCTCTTAACATCTGTAGTAACCTCTGCAACCCAAATGTAAAAAGAGAAAGTAAAGGCCCTGTGGAAGCTAGGTCACTGTCTCTTCGTGGTGTTGATTCAGCATAGAATCTAGGTCAATGACATTTTGCCATGGTTGATGTTGGGGTAGAGCCATTCATTAGACATGGAGCCCTAGGCAAGGTTGATTTTCTTGACCTCTCTAAATGAGCACATTTCCCCTCATCCCTGCCAAAGAGAGTGGAAAAACACTTTTAGAAGTTGGTCCACCAACATTAGCCTTAACAGGTTGGGCCACCTACTTAGCACTGGGTTTCATTGGCCACCAGTTGCCCAAGGGCATCTGGATGGTTGGTTCACAGCCACCACCATGTGTTTGTTTATAACCCAGTGTTTTCAGGATACAGGCTCTTTATCTTTCCCCCTTACCTAAACAGCAGAACAATAACCAGAGTATGCTTAACAACAAAAGAATGAGGGTAAGCAAATTTGATTTTAAGGCCATGACGTCAAACAGGGTAAAACATCAGCTTGGTCTTGCAGGTGGTTTCAAGCAGGTTTGAACAGTACCTGGTTCACCCAGCGTCAGACTCAACTCCCTGACATCAGCCCTGCAGACACACAAGGAGAGTCTACTAGACTAGGAAGTATTTTTGCCACTCAGGCAAATGTACAAAAAAAATCTGCTCCTGAAAATGTGATTGTAACAAACGTTGCTTTGTGTCATCAGTCTTACAGCAGGCAGCAATGTTACTATAACCCTCCCTTAACAAAACCATATGGGCTACTAAGAGGAATTTTTAATGAAGTAAGTCCAGGTCCACAAATATTGCATCACCCAAAAATGCAACTTCTGGCTTTCCAGGAAAGGTTACTAACATTTTCCAGGATCTCTTGTTATAGGGTTGCTTTTTTCCTTGATGATTCAGGTCAAGCAGCCTTCCTGATTCCCATCTGCCTGGGTAGAACTGACTGCTTTGTTCACGTGGTACCGTGTGCGTGCCTTTATTGAAGTGCACGCTGCTGATACACCCAGTTTTGTCCGTGTCTGTCTCCCCTACTGTTTCTTGTACTGATTGAGAGTCAAGGTCATATTTTGACCATCTTTTCTTCTCAGTGTGTAGTATAGTGCCTGGTACAAAGCTGGCACCAAATATTTGTTTGTTGAATAAGTACATGAATAAAGTCTTGTGAAATGATGTATCCTGTATGGTTTCTGCACTCAGCTAAATTCCTTCCATTAAGCAAACCATGACCAATAATCAGGATTAAAAAGAGATAAAATACAGATGAACATTAACTCCCCATTTCCCATTTAGCCCACAAATTTTTCTTCCAAATACCATTTTCCTTCAAAGAACATTAATATTGTTAGATTCTTTGGAGAGTGTGTATTCTATAAAGCTGAAGTTACATGGCAAAGGGTACAATGAACAGTTCAAGAAGAAACTGTATTTTTGTCTAAGCTCCGAAACTGAAAAATTCTGTCACATTAGGAAAGTCACTTCCTCACCTGTTGAGTACATTTAGGGGTGGCACATGGGTTTCATTTCAAGGATCAACTCCAATCAGTTGGTAGTGGTCACATAAAACAGCATGTTGAATTCAGTGGGAAAGAACACTGGGATAAATTAGTGATGTCTGCCATGGGCGATGGTGGAAAGATTGATGGAAAATAGGCTAGGTATTTGCCATCCCGGTGTAAATGATCTCAAGCACCCCTTTCCAGCTCTAAGCTTCTGATTTATATTTCAGTAGTTCAGGGACTACCCAGCATCGTTTAACATTTATAGTATGTTTGTTGTATACGGCCAGGATGTGCTTAGGGTTTACTAGACCCTGGTGCCGTGTAGAGTGCTTCACATGGACTGTCTCATTTCATCTTCAAAACAATGCTAGGGGGCCCATGCTATTACTGGTCACACTATACAGGGTGAGGGACCTGAGACCAAAGAAGTTGAATGGCTTGCAAGCTCGCGTGACTCTAATAGTGAAATCACGATCCACACTCTGAGATTCTTTCTCAGAGCTCTTAATGAGTTTCTCAGAGTTCTAAACCCCTGTGTCAAGGTAGCTGTTCCACTTTGGCTTCTTTCTAGACAAAAAGACTAAAATAAAGTCTGCATAAAAATAAGCATACTAAAGGGTTAGGAAAGTGCTTGTCTTTTACTGACAATGATTTGCAACCGTAAGTAACTCAGGGCAGTACAAATCTTGACTGTTCCTGAATCACTGATATTATAGGCAAGCTTTTGAAATGCATGGTTCCCTGGGAAAACTCAGAAACATGATCATTTTTCAGTAGTACTAATGAGTTAATGAAGTTGGGATATTTTAGATAAAATAAAACAGAAAATCACTCCTCATCTCCCTTTTACATATGGAGAGAATGGCTGAGAACTTCGTTTGGCGCCTTGATGCGCACAAGTGGGTCTTTCGGGCAGTTGGTCAACAACTTCCATTACACACTATTTTACCCTCTCTGTGTTCCCCACTCCCAGACACTCGGCAGATGATCTCCTCTCTGATTGGTCCACTCTGTTGCTAATCCTTTACTCCAAGTAGATTCACCTGTGCTTTATGCCCCTGCTAGTCCACCAAGGCCAGTCTAACCCACCAGCAGCTTTTCTAGGCTCAGATCAGAACTGACCATGAGTTTACCAGAGATGGCTATCTATATAGGACCATGTCCCCAGATTCAACTGACCAGCAGGTAGGGCAAAGGATCCGGTCACACTTCCTTCCACCGAAGGCTGAAAAGCACCTTCCCCCAATCAGCAGAGGTTAGAAAAACACATTTCCCCTGATGCCCAGCAGGCGAAAGAATGTGCAAACCACTTCACAGAGACAGGTAATACCTTTAGTTTTATTTGTACATTAGTTTTCTTGTATCTTCACTCTATTCCCTCCTCTTTATCCAAGACTAACATTTGTATCATCTATGCTCTGGACCTCATCTTTTGAAAGAAATTCTTCCCTTCTATGTTGGGGGCTGTGTTTTCAAATTAATTTCCAATTACTCTTTAGCTGCGAGTGGGTTCTCTGTGTAAGAAATTAAGTTGCCGCAGATAAGGGTGAAGTTAGAGAAATAGTTGAAAATACGGATCTTGAAGGAGGGGCCTGGGAATAGCAGCTTGACTGGTAATTGAAGCTGTTGCCATTGGTGAGACTGTGGAGAGAATTTTCTCCTGGACCTTAAACCCTTTTAAAAAGAGTATCTTCCCCTCAGCATAAGTAGCTCTCAGTCACCCTAATCTTCAGAAACAAAGCCAACCAACAAACCCGAACAACTCCCTTCCCTTAAATCTTCCCTCAGTTAGCACCTCTTTCCCCCTTAACCTTCCATTCACTGCTTTTAAGGCTCTCCCTGTGTCTTCCAACTTTTGCAGTTTCACCGCCATATGTCTTCCTATTGTTGGCATTGGGTGAGACCCAGTGACAAAGAGCACACACACCAAGAGCATATCTGATTGCTGCCCTCCACTGACCCTTGGCCCAGAGAGCAGCTCTTCTAGGATTTTTATGGTTGCAGGTCTCACATTTGGGTCCAGTTGTCTTGACGCAATTTAATAAACGTTACCCATTCTCCCAAAGATTTAAAACATTTCCTTTACCATAAACCTCATTTTCAAATCTGCAAGTCTCTGTTTTTGTTTAAGGCTTTTTGGTCTCTAATTTAGTCCAATGTCAATAGCACACTGTTTTCCTGGCTCTAATTTTTTATTTCATCTTGATATTTGGCTTTATTGTTCTTTTTTGCAAAAATATTTTGGAGGGAGGAACTAGTCCTCATGTTTTCTCTTCCATGTGAATGTTAGAATCCGCTCACTGATTTCTATTAAATATTCCTTCAGAATGAGTTAAAGGGACATACCAAGTCAGTGAGGAGGAGAGGGACTTTCTAATATTCAGTATTGGAGATAACTGGATAGCCATATGGAATAAAGATTAAAATATCCATTTCTCTGTTTATCAGGATACTTCCAAAATAGATTAGAGTTTTAATACAGAAGTAAAGTGACTCAGGCCTAGTCTTTAACCCCAGGGGGGCAGACAAACGCCAATGTGTGTGGTTGCAGCAAGAGCTATAATGCAGGTTTGTACCAAGCCCCATGGGAACCCAGCAGGGCGTGCCAGCCCCACCTAGGAGCACAGTGAAGTCTTCGTAGCATTCCCCCAGGAGGCCTTGGGAACATGGGCAAACCTTAGCTGTCCCCCTGATCAGCTGCTGCAATTAGTTCACCGCATATCAGAGAGAGGAATGGTCCTCTACCCTCACACTCTCAGGGCTCCCTCTACCCTCCCCCTGTTTGGTCTCAGTAGAAACCCAACAAAAGTGACAGGGCCTCTGCAGCGTCCCTACAACCACCTCAAGTGGGTACGAGCTGGCCTGAGCGCTTGTTCCCTCTGCAGACTTCAGCACTACGCCAATCATCAGGAGACACTGGGGATTTTCCTCTGGGTTAAAAACACTTCAGTTTCACCTAGTGCCAGCACTGGCCAGGTCTCAAAGTCTGGAGCCATCCACAAACCAGGTCCGTTCAGATAACTGCTATGAGCTCCCTTCCCCCCTTAAACTAACAAAAACACTCTTATCTTCCAGCCCCCCAAAAAAAAAAGCCCCATCATCGTCCAAATGCACCAGCTTCCTATTTTTCCTGGCGGGCTGCCCCTTCTTCTTCACTGCCTCCCCCCTGGTTTCCCAGCAGCAGCCAGCAGGCTCGCACCCTGAGCGGTAGGGCAGGCAGGCCCGCCCCCCTGAGTGCAAGACACAAAGCCCTGGGTGGAGAGGCGCTGCAGGCCTGGGGCGCCGGCCCTATGCGGGGCATCACAGAAAGGACAGATGGCTTTGAGAAGCCCCAGAAGATGTGTGTGATTGTATTCATACAGGCAGCACGGACGCCCCCCACCCCCCACATATACACACAATGTATCCACTTTAAGAGACTCATCAAATAGCCAAAGCACTTAGCACAGTACCTGACACCACACAGAGCCTGCCCTGGGAAGGAGCCCACCTTAGGCTCACCATCCATTTTTGTGAATGAACGTGACAGCAGTCTGTCACACTGAATAGTAATTATTTGCTTGCAAGTGTGCTGCTCTCATCAGGTTGTGAGCTAGTCAGCTCCCCACAGTGCCTAGCATACAGTTGATCTTTAAAACACATTTTAAAGAAAAAGAATGAGTATGAGAGGCATCAGGACAGACAAACTCCCACTTCGGTCACCTTGCTCAAGCACATATGCTAGTATTAATTCGGCTCAGTTAATAATATGCTCTCAAGTCAGTCAGGCCCTGTTGGGGGGCGGGGGAGACATAGAGCAAGTGGGCAGAGATAGAGTGAGGGCATCACATGCACCTGCGTCCACATGCCAGGTGCCAGACGCTGGTGGGAAGACAAGGTTGAGACAGGTAGTTCAGCAGGGGGCATCTTGGAGTGAGCAGGGGAAAGCCCTAAACGGAAACGTGGCAGAGCTGATGGGCAAGGCTAACAAGGCCGTGGTGTCACAGCATCTGGCCTGGAAAGGGACAAGCCAGGCAGTCTGCCCTGATTAAGGCCCAGTGGGCTCCCCTCCAAGGGGGGTTGGGTTCTATCTAGTCTCCTCTTACTGCACATCATCCTGAAGGTGTTCTGCCCCCTCCAGCCCACCGCTCTCAGAGCAAACGTGTGCATGCAGTGAAGCCATTGGGTAGGAGCAGAGCCTGCGAAGAAGAGAAAGGACACTAAAACTCTTGATGATCCCTTCGAATTGCTCTATGCATTGCGTCCTGTCCTGCTCTCTCATTGAAGTCATGGCAGCAACAGTGAGTGTGAAGCTAAACAATTAAAAAAAAAAAAAAGTAGCCAGCTGCTGGGGCGGTGGGGCGGGGGGCGGCCTGGGTGGCTCAGTCTGTTAAGCATCTGCCTTCAGCTCAGGTCATGATCCCGGGGTCTGCTTCTCCCTCTCCCTTTGCCCTCCTTCCACTCACACTCTCTCTCTCAAATAAATAAAATCTTTTTTTTTTTTTTTTAAACAAAAGCCAGTTGGGAGCAAAGTGGAATAGAAGTCAGTTATACCTTGCTAGGTAATTGGGAGGGTCATTCATTTTTCCTTCGTTTCCGTATTAAAAAGAAATGCCTCTGCTAGTTGCTTGGTTAGTGAGAAGTCACAGAGACACATGCTATTAGCACCTGAGACAGAGGCTTCTTGTCAGGTTCCAGGACCCAGGAGGGAACAGCCTGTGAGGACATCCCCTGAGCAACCGGGGGAGGCTCGTTTGGTGAGCGGGTGTACGGCTGGTCATGGTATGCATATACCTCATCCTCTTTATCATTCATCAGTTGATGACACTTGGGCTGTTTCCATCCTTTGGCTATTGTAGATAATGCTACAATAAATATCAGGCTGCAGGTATCCCTTTAACTTAGTATTTTTGTAGTCTTTGGGTAAATACCCAGTAGTGCAATTGCTGGATTGTTGGGTAGTTCCATTTTTAACTTTTTGAGGAATCTCCATACTGTTTTCCACAGTGGCTGCACCAGTTTGCATTCCCAACAATGCACGAGTATTCCTTTTTCTCCGCATCCCCACCAACAATTGTTGTTTGTGTCAGCCAGTCTGACGGGTGTGAGACGATATCTCATTGTAGTTTTGACTTGCATTTCCGTGATGATGAGTGATGTTCAACATCTTTTCATGTCTTTTGGCCAACTGGATGTCTTCTTTGGAAAAATATCTATTCATGTGTTCTGCCCATTTTTAAATTGGGTTGTTTTTTGGGTGTTGAGTTTTATAAATTTATAAAGATTTATAAATCTTTTTTAAGATTTTATTTATTTATTTTGAGGGGGGAAGGGGCAGAGGGGGAGGGAGAGGGATAAGCAGACCCCACTCTGAGCATAGAGCCCAAGGTGGGGCTCGATCCCACGACCCTGACATCATTGTCTTAGCCAAAATCAAGAGTTGGATGCTCAACCAACCGAGCCACCCGGGCACCCTGAGTTTCATAAGTTCTTTATATATTTTGGATACTAATCTTCTATTGGATATGTCATTTGTTAATACCCTCTCCTATTCCATACGTTGCCTTTTAGTTTTGTTGAGTATTTCCTTCACCATGCAGAAGCTTTTTATTTTGATGTAGTCCCAGCAGTTTATATTTGCTTTTGTTTCCCTTTCCTCAGGAGACATATCTAGAAAGAAGTTACTACGACTGATGTCAGAGAAGTTACTGCCTGTGTTCCCTTCCAGGATTTTTATTGTTTCAGGTCTCACATTTGGGTCCTTAATTTATTATGAATTTATTTCTGTGTATGGTGTAAGGAAATGGTCTTCATTCTTTTGCATGTCGCTGTCCAGTTTTCCCAACACCATTTGTTAAAGAGACAGTCTTTTTCCCATTGAATATTTTTTCCTGTTTTGTCAAAGATTAATTGACCATATAATTGTGAGTCCATTTCTGCATTTTCTATTCTGTTCCATTGATCCATGTGTCTATTTTTGTGCCAGTACCAGACTGTTTTGATCACTATAGCTTTGTAATATAACTTGAAGTTCAGAATTCTGATTCCTCCAACTTTGCTTTTCTTTTTCAAGATTACTTTGGCTATTTGAGGTCTTTTGTGGTTCCATAGAAATTTTAGATTGTTTGTTCTAGCTCTGTGAATAATGCTGGTAGTATTTTGATAGGGATTGCATTAAATGTCTAGATAGGTTTGGGTAGTATAGACATTTTAACAATATTTGTTCTTCCAATCCATGAGCATGGAATATCTTTCCATTTCTTTGTGTCTTCCTCAATTTCTTTCATAAGTGTTTTATAGTTCTTGGAATACAAATCTTTCACCTCTTTGGTTAGGTTTATTTCTAGGTATTTTATTCTTTTTGGTGCAACTGTAAATGGAATTGATTCCTTAATTTCTCTTTCTGCTGCTTCTTTATTGGTGTGTAGAACTGCAATGGATTTCTGTCCGCTGATTCTGTATCCTGCGACTTTGCTGAATTTGTTTATCAGTTCTAGCAGCTTTTTTTACGGAGTCTTTTGGGTTTTCCATAGAGAGTATCATGTCATCTGGAAATAGTGAAATTTTACTTTTTCCTTGCCCATTTGGATGCCTTTTGTTTCTTTTTGTTGTCTGATTGCTGTGGGTAGGACGTCCAGTACTATGTTGAATAAAAGTGGTGAGAGCGGACATCCCTGTCTGGTTTCTGAGCATAGAGGAAAAGCTCTCAGCTTTTCACCATTGAGTATGATGTTAGTTGTGAATTTTTCCTATATGACCTTTATTATGTTGAAGTATGTTCCCTCTAAACGTACTTTGTTGAGGGTTTTTATCATGAACGGATGTTGTGCTTTTTCAAATGCTTTCTCTGCATCTATTAAAAGCATGATATGGTTCTTATCCTTTCTTTTATTAATGTGATGTATCACATTAATTTGTGAGTATTGAACCGCCCTTACAACCCAAGAATAAATCCCACTTGATTGTGGTGAATGACTTTTTAATGTATTGTTGGATTCATTTTGCTAGTATTTTGTTGAGGATTTTTGCATCTATGTTCATCAGAGGTATTGGCCTATGGTTCTTTTGTGTGTGTGTATGGTGTCTTTATCTGGTTTTGGCATCAAAACCAGATAGACTCATAGAATGAATTAGAAAGTTTTTCTTCCTTTTCTGTTTCTTGGAATGGTTTGAGAAGAATAGGTATTAACTCTTCTTCAAATGTTTGGTAGAATTCACCTGTGAAGCCATCTGGTCCTGGACTTTTTTGTTTGTCGAGAGTTTTATGATTATTGATTCAATTTCTTTGCTGGTTATCAGTCTGTTCAAGTTTTCTATTTCTTCCTGTTTCGGTCTTGGTAGTTTATATGTTTCTAGGAATTTATCCATTTCTAGAAGAAATTTCTAATTTTTTGGCATACAGTTTTTCATAAATATTCTAATTGTTTGTATATCCTTGTTGGTCGTTATTTCTCCTTTCTCTTTTGTGACTTTATTTATTTTGGTCCCTTCTCTTCTTTTTGATAAGTCTGGCTAGAGGTTTATGAATTTTATTAATTTTTTTGAAGAACCAACTCCTGTTTTCATTGATCTGTTGTTTTTTGTTTTTGTTTTAGTTTCTGTATCATCTATTTCTGCTGTAATCTTTATAGTTTCCTTCTTCCTGTTAGCTTTAGGCTTCATTTTTCCCCCTAGCTCCCTTAGGTATAAGGTTAGGTTGTTTGAGATTTTTCTTGCTTCTTGAGAAAGGCTTGTATTGCCATATACTCTCCTCTTAGGACCACTTTTGCTGCATCCCAAAGGTTTTGGACTATTGTGTTTTCATTTTCATTTGTTTCCATGTATTTTTTTTATTTCTTCTTTGATTTCCTGGTTGACCCATTCATTGTTTAGTAGCATGTTATTTACCTTCTATGTATGTGTGCTCTTTCCAGATTTTTTTTCTTGTGTTTGACTTCTAGTTTCATAGTGTTGTGGTCAGAAAAGCGTATGGTATGACTTCAATCTTCTTGCGTTTGTTAAGGCCTGTTTTGTGGCCTAATAGGTGATCTATTCTGGAGAACATTCCATGTGCACTTGAAAAGAATGAATATTCTGCTGTTTAGGATGGAGTGTTCTATGTCTGTTAGTCAAGTCCCTCTGGTCCACTGTGTCATTCAAAGCCATTGTTTCCTTGCTGATTTTTTTTTTTTAAGATTTTATTTATTTATTTGACAGAGAGAGAGACAGCGAGAGAGGGAACACAATAGGGGCAGAAGGAGAGGGAGAAGCAGGCTTCCTGCTGAGCAGAGAGCCCTATGCGGGGCTCGATCTCAGGTCCCTGGGATCATGACCTGAGCCGAAGGCAGACACTTAACGACTGAGCCACACAGGTGCCCCTCATTGCTGATTTTCTATTTAGATGATCGGTCCATTGATGTGAGTGGGGTGTTAGAGTCCCCTACTATTACTGTATTATTATTGATTAGTTCCTTTATGTGTTGTTGTTTTATATATTTGGGTGTGTAAATTTTTATAATTGTTAGCTCTTCCAGATGGATCATCCCCTTTATTACTACATAGTGCCCTTCTTTGTCTCTTGTTACGGTCTTTGTTTTAAAATCTAGTTTGGGGGCACCTGGGTGGCTCAGTCCATTAAGTGTCTGCCTTTGACTCAGGTCATCATCTCAGGGTCCTGGGACCGAGCCCCATGTCGGCTCCATACTCAGCAGGGAGTCTGCTTGTCCTTCTCCCTGTGCCCTTCCCCCACCCCTGCTGATGCTCTCCCACTCTCAAATAAATAAAATCTTAAAAAAAAAAACAAAGTCTGGTTTGTCCAATTTAGTATTGCTACTGTGGCTTTCTTATGACATTCATTTACGTGATAAATGTTTCTCCATCCCCTCACTTTCAATCTGCAGGTGTTTTAGGTCTAAAATGACCTCTTACAGGCAGCGTATAGGTGGGTCTTATTATTTTTTATCCATTCTATGTCTTTTGATTGGAGTGCTTAGTCCATTTACATTCACAGTAATTATTGATAGATATGTATTTATTACCATTTTATTGCTTGTTTTGTGGTTGTTTCTGGAGATTTTCTCTGATCCTTTCTTGCCTTTCTTTCATGTTTTGCTGATTTTCTGTACTGCTGTATTTGGATTTCTCTCTCATTATTCTTTACATGTCTATTAGTGGTTTTTAATATACGGTTACCGTTAGTTTTGTATATAACCTCTCCTGCAAATACCAGTCTATATGAAGTTGATAGTTGTTCAAATATGAATGAAACCAGGGCACTTTAACTCCGTAATAGCTGGGACACTGAAGTGTGGTAGAAAATGGACTGGCTTCAGATTACCCAGCTTTGAATCCCAGGCTTGCCCCTGACTCGTGGGCCAGGATGTAATAAGAGAATGATGCTGGTCTCAGTTTTGTCTGAGACTCCAAGACAATAGGTGCCCATCACTCCCACATTCCAAAGTATAATAGTAGCACCCTGTGTAGGATTTGAGAAAAGAAGATTCAGAGACAAAAGCATTTCAGAAAGAAAAGAAGTTCACTTTTTCGAGGGAGTCAGACTTCGGAAGGACTGACTGGCGAAAATAAAATATAAAATAAAATCCATGAGAGATATTTTAAGGAAAAAAAACCCCTCAGTATCAGCAAGATTACCTCGTCGACATTAGCCTGTCATGGTAGAAAAGCAGCAACTTTTCCACATGATTATCATGTCCTCCAAAGTCATAACATATGGTCAGATGTCAACACTGCAAAAGTCAGGGTAAAATTTTTGATAGAGTCAGGTAGGAATCAAATGACAGCTCCCATCCCCAGTGGGAGAGGTAGGGATTATAGAGTCTGGAAAACTATTTAGACTGCAGAAGGTCAAGGCTTCACTTATTGAAGGGATCAGAACCAGACTTGGTGAGCTTATTATTTTTGGCTTATCTCCCAGTGCAATCTGGTTTAGGTTTTTTCCCCTGTCTGGTTGTGAGAAAATGACATACACATGACTTAAAATGGCAGGAGGACAAAGTGTCAGTTTTATTTTCAAAGGAGGTGGCTGAAACCCTGTCACCACTTGCAAATCTATGAGTTAAAATCAGAGAGCTGGAGGGATTTTAGAGATTGGAACATGTCTGTAGAGAACTGCCAGTGTGATGTGGGTCCCAGCCCCCACTCCAGAGAGGGAGGTGTGTATGTGCCTGTGTTGGGGGGGTCCCCCCTCATGCTCTCATCATGGCATGAAGGGCTTCCTCAAAGGGCTTCCTTTGTGGGCGAGACAACTAGAGAGGACAGGTTGGTAGAAGCAGCCTGGGCAGCAGAGTGGGCTGCACTGTTCCGGTGTCACTGCAGTCCTGGAGGTCCCAGAGGACGTGCTAGTGTTTGCCCAGGGCCCAGGCAGAAAGGCTTGCCTGGCCACCTTAAGGCTTTGCCTTGGAAGAATGAGAGCTGAGTACACTGAGAGACAGAGGGGCAGAGGGGGAGCTACTGAGTGACCAGCCAGAGGGTACATATCCTTCCCCAACAAAGGAACGGCAGGGGAAAAAATCTTCAACTTGGAAGCACATTGCCGAGAAATCCACAAAAGAAAAAATTGTCTCTAAACACTTGCTAGGTCAGAGGAGACTAAACCAGAAAGGTGCTGGTCAGATAAGACCTTTCCTGTTCTTTCCCTTTGCTTCCTCTCTCTATTGCAGCTCTGCAGTCTTCGGAATTTATAGCAAGTCTGGATGAGGGAAGGAGAAGCCAGTATTATCAGGAGAGCCAAAGTGGCCACAGCAGGCTTCACTCCTACAGGAGGTCCTGACTGGGGAAAGAGAGAAGCTTTATGTTGGAAGTTTATGGCTTATTTGTGTTTAAAAAATTAAATTACATAACACTGGACATTTTAATTATGGATCTGAGACCACTGGAAGACTAAGGTGACTGGGGACTTTTATTACATAGGAGAAGTTATGGCACTTGCACGAGATTTTATCTCAAGCCAGGAAAGAACCAGCCCCACAGTGGGGGTACAGGGCAGCAGTGAGAAAGGACTAAATGGGTGTAAGATTGTTAGGAGTCCTGCCCTTTCAATGACCAGTTACAGTGGTGTACTGGCTCCCTGTTGCTGTTTTAACAAACGACCACGAACTTAGTGGCATAAAACAACACACATTTTAAACTGACTGCTCTGGAAGTTAGATGTCCAAAATGGGTCTACAGGCTAAAATCAAGTCTGTGTTCCTTTGGAGGCTCTAGGGGAGATTCCACTTCCATACCCTGTCCAGCTTCTGAAGGCTCCCACATTCCCTATGTGGTGGTCTCAGATCACATCACCAGTTCATATCACCATTGGTTACACTGCCTTCTCTCTAGCTGACCCTCTTGCTTCCATCTTAAAAGGACCCTTGTGGGGCCACCTGGGTGGCTCAGTCAGGTAAGTGTTCGACTCTTGATTTCTGCTCAGGTCATGATCTCAGGGTTGTGAGATCGAGCCCTGCGTCAGATCAGGCTCTGTGCTAAGCATGGAATCTGCTTAAGGTTCTCTCTCTCCCTGCCCCTCCTCCCATGCTTGCGTGGCTGGCTCAATTAAAAAAAAAAAAAGGACCTTTGCGATTATATTGCCACCCCTTGCTCCCCCCAAATAATTCAGGATACTCTTCCCATCTCAATATCCTTAATGTAACATATCTGCAAGATCCCTTTTGCCATATAAGGTAACATAGTTGTAGGTTCTGGGAATTAGGATGCACACATCTCTGGGGGGCCATTATTCAGCCCACCACAAATGGGTAGATGATCTTGAAAAAAAAATCACCATATTCTTAGAATCTTCCTTTTTTCCCCCTCTATAGAGTGGGAATAATAACACCTTGCAAGGTTACAGGACTTGAAGGAGGTCTGGTGTGCAAGACCTTGTACAGCATCTAGTAATTGCTCTGTGAGAATCAGTATTTTTCATTTATTCACTTGATAGATTTATTGAGTACCTACTACATACCAGGGGGTGTTCACAGTGCTGAGACGTGTATTTCTAAAAAGAGGGGAGGACAGGCAAGAGCAAGGGCTTTGGCTGCTCTAAAGAGGAGGGTGCTGGGAGGGGTGAGTGTCTGAGTTGGGAAAATGGTTCAGAAAAGTGAAACAACCTCCTGAATGAGGCCATCAAGTACTGGCATTAATTCATCTAAATGCTGGAGGGACCTCCTTAAAATACTTGGCTGAGGTCCGCTCTTTCGTTCAAGAAATACTGGCCCAAGCGTATACATTAATAGGATACAGAAATAAAAATGCACAATATGGGCATGCCCCAGACATTTGTAGGGATTAACTCAGAGGCCTAAAGGAGCTCAGGCAGACCAATGGCTGCAGTCTGGAAGCAATGTAGTCTTTGGAAGTACGGCACTAAGTTTAGGTTCTGGCCTCAGGTCAAGGGGTTTGTGTTGAACCTTCCTTGGGTCCTCTAAATCATGTTACACTAAACAGGAGGCCACTGACTGACGTGGCTCTAACACAATGGTGGACGTATGTGGACAAACCAAAATCTAAGCCTGTAAATGTCTCAAGGTTACAGAAACAAACCCTAAGGACAATCGATCACAAACCACCAACTAGGCTTTCGGTCAGAGCTACTCAATAATTTGCTTACTTGGATTCCACCTTTTCTCTATCAAGTTCTCGCCCTGAGCTCTTGTTGATGGAGGGTTCCTAACCACTTCTGGATTGGGGCTGCCCAGTTGGAATTGATTTTTTGGTCCAATAAACTCAAAATTTTTGATATGCCTCAGTTTGTCCTTTAATAATGGGTACCTGTTAAGTGTTGCATTAGAAAGTTGAGGCTATGACTTTATAGATCTGGCTCCTAGGGCAGAACATGGAAACAGTTTTTCATTAGGTTAAGAAGCAATACGGGGAAGACAAGAAATCCTAAGCGAAAGAGAAAGCTGCTGAAGAATTGCTCACAGAGCACAACAGCTTTGCTTCTGGCAGAGTTATAACCCTTCCTAACAAGAGGAATCTCAAAAATCAATACTTGCTCTAATCAAAGAGAATGTCTTACTTCTAAGGGCCAAGCAACGTTCCATAGACATTTTTCCTGAGCTTTGCTTTTTTTTTTCACTTGACAATACATATTGGCTCTACTTAAAGAGATAAGGAAGATTTTTTTTTTTTTTTACAGTGAAGAAATATGATTGGGTTTGGGAAATAAGGGGGAAAAAGCAGTGAAGAAGGCAAAAAACAAAATGTGTCAATTTAAACTGTAATTATGAAGACTGGCACAACACGGAAATGTATAATGCTGTACTACGTGTACGACTGTAATCTTGAAAAGCGAGTAGATAAGGATGGGGAGGGTATTGAAAGAGATTCTAACCATTGTGGTAAAATAGACTGTGGCTACCATCTCCTCTCGGTTTTCCTAACTTTCTGAAATATTAGCATAGTCTTCAAATTAAAATAATGTCAGCAAGTTATTTTTGATAAAACAGTACAGATAAAAGGATATTACTTACAACTGGGGGCCCTCCCCCAAAACTTCTAATCCCACTTCTTAAGCTTTCCTACTAGGCATCCTTCCCCTATTGCCACCTCAATTCTCAAAGTTTTTACTGGGATTCCTGGTCTTTTTATCTGATCTCCCCCTGGTGTCACATTAAAAATTTGTTTCTCATTCGTGTTAACCCAGCTCTTTAAGAACTATTTTTAATTGTATTAGTAGACCTCTTCTTTCCGTCTCTTTAACATTTTGACAATTTGTGATGGAGCACCGAAGCCCCCCTTGGATCACAGACCCCCCGCTTTGATAACAGGTCCATGCTGTTAACACTTGCTGCACAATGATGTCATCAGAATTCTTTAAAATCTTTGTAGTTGAGAATATCCCATAAAGATCCTATTAATAAAATACTAAAAAGAGGTGGGATCGTGACAGGATTACCAAGATAATTAGCAAAAAAAAAAAAAAATCAAAAACACCCAATAGCAGCAGATATCTTGTTTTTCTGGGCAAGCAGAAATATACTTAGTTAAGACATGTGGTTCAAGGAGACTGTTATCAAGGCCAGGAAAGCTTTTTTTTTTTTTTCCTTCTGTTAAAACACATGTCCATTAATATCCAGTAGAAATGTAAATATCTTATCAGGAGACTGGGTTCTGCTCACAGTCTATCAAATATTTCTCTGATGTCTTTCTTCACCTTTTAAAAACTCAGACTTAGAGGCCCCTACTATTATCTGACGCAAACAAGAAAAAAACACGTGAGATGAATTAAAAACATCAGTGTTTTGTATAGCTCTCCATGCACAACGCTTTCAAATCCACATCTTCCCATAGGTGGGAAAATCATTAATTGTAACTCTTTCTCTTACGATGGTTTTGGCCCTTGAACTTCTTGAGAAATGCCTTTAATTACTTTATTTCATCCCACCCTCACAGTACACTGAGAGCAACGTTATTGTCCGATTTTGCAGGTAAGTGGACTAAGGCTTGGAGAGAGAAGGAGCTTTCCAGGGAAGAGACCAGGCCCCTGAAGCCGGCTAGGGGGCCTGGCTGGCTACACTGGGTGTTCACAGGTAGCATCATGGCAACAACACAGAGGCTACGAACAGAGAATCGATGCAGCGTCACTGTTGCTCCCAGCTCCCGGGCCCTATCTTGACCCAGTGCAAAAAGATTTTACCAGACCAGCCACCTAATGTGGCATTTAGCGTCACAGGTCTGATAGCAGCTAGATTAGCCCCAGGTCCGATAACTGGGGTACTGCTGGTGTCAGCCAGTCCCCTTTTGGGACACGCTAATTCTTGCTCTGGTCTCATTTCTTGTATATTTCCTTTTTTTTTTTTTAAAGATTTTATTTATTTATTCGACAGAGATAGAGACAGCCAGTGAGAGAGGGAGCACAAGCAGGGGGAGTGGGAGAGGAAGAAGCAGTCTCCCAGCGGAGGAGCCTGATGTGGGGCTCGATCCCAGAACGCCGGGATCACGCCCTGAGCCGAAGGCAGACACTTAACCGCTGTGCCACCCAGGTGCCCCTCTTGTATACTTCCTATTCCGCTCGGAGGCCTAGAAGTTTCCCCCATCCCCAGCCTCCTATTCATGCCTCCTGCTGGTCCTCCTGACCTCCTGAGTACCACCCCCCCAACCCAGACTCCCTACAGCTGAGTAGCACATCCTGCGGGGCTTTTGTGGAAAAGCAAGGAAAACAAAATTAGAGGACGCAGCAGCCGTCGAGAGCCCAGGGTCTCCTGTCCCCCATGTGAGCGCCATAAACCCGCTGCAGCAGCTGCGTGTCATTGCCCTCTAAGCCATAATACCCCACTGAAAACAAACGCAGACACTGGCTCGTGTAACTCGACCCTGGATGTTCACCCAGCCACCTGCTTCTCTGGAAACTGCCAACCCAGACCAAAGTTCAACCCGGTTAATTCTGACAAGCAGCTGCGTTTCTGATAAATAATGAGTTACCAAATTAACTGTGACCTTGGCACCTGCCAGGCAAACCACTTCACCAGGTTTTTAGAGAACACATTTCACAATTTTGTTTTGTCACTCAGACTATTTTCGAAATCATATGGTTTTAAGCACTTGACTTTAGGTATCATAAAAGCTTTTTGTCTGGCCAGATTCCTGCATAAAATGGTAGACATGTGTGTTAGGTTTAATGTAATTCGGTGATTCCATATTTCGGCATGGTGAATTCAGTTTAAACTCAGTGCAAGCTTTTCTACCTTTCCCTACTTGTCATCCCTCTTTCTAATGTGGAGGTGTCTGCACCAAGAGCCATTGTCAGGGGTGGCTGGCTCTGCTGAACAGTGCCTTAGTGGTCCTTATCTAGTCCTTGTCCTTATGAACTAGTCTCACTGTGACGGTCACACCTCACTGTGGCCTCTGGAACTGGGCCCCTTCACTCTGCTTCTTCCTGGCTCTGATGCCAGGCCTTTCTAGGTGGACCATCCACCTTCCAACCACTTCCAAGCCCCTCTTCAGGTGCCATGGGGGAATTCTGTGATGCTTTCTTGTGCCTCCCAGGGCAGCTCACACACACTGAGCTTTCCCCAAGTTCACAGACTGGCATCCCTCCCTGAGCCACGGCTGTCCTTCTATGCAGGCCCCAAGATGAGGATTCATCTTGTTACATTTAGTATGATTACCAGTGTTGACAAAGATCTAAAAACAAACAACAAAAGATGTCAATCACACTAATGAGTATTTACCCAAAAAACACTAATTCAAAGCGATACATGCACCCCTGAGTTTATTGCAGCATTAGTTACAATAGCCAAACTATGGAAGCAACCCAAGTGTCCATAAATAGAAGAATGGGTCAAGAAGTTGTGGTATATACAATGGAATATTATTTAGCCCTAAAAAAGAATGAAATCTTGCCATTTGCAACAACATGAATAGAATTAGAGAGTATAATGCAAAGTGAAATAAGTCAGAGAAAGACAAATACCATATGATTTCACTCATATGTGGAATGTAAGAAATAAAACAAATAAAAGAAAAAAAGAGACAAACCAAGAAACAGAGTCTTAACTATAGAGAACAAATTGGGCCCCTGGGTGGCTCAATCGGCTAAGTGTCTGCCTTCAGCTCAGGTCATGATCTCAGGGTCCTGGGATCAAGTCCCACATGGCGGAGGGGGGGTGGTTCTGCTCAGCAGGGAGCCTGCTTCTCCCTCTCCCTCTGTGCTCTCCTCCTCTCTCTCTCTCAAATGAATAAATAACTACAATCTATAGAGAATAAACCGCTTGTTACCGGAGGGAAGGTGGGTTGGAGGGTTGGGTGAAACAGGAGATGGGGATTAAAAAGTGCACTTGTTGTGATGGTAAAAGCTAAAAAATATAAACAAAAGGATGTGCAGATACATATAGACAGACGCATGTTCGCTTCCTTAAACAATTTACTGGGAATAATCTGACTATACATTTATTCGCCAGGAAATAGTTTTTGAGTGCCTACTATGTGCCAAGCACAGTTCATCCTTGAACAACACGGGTATGAACTATAGAGGTCCACTTATACACAGACGTCTTTTGATACAGTGCAGTACTGTAAATGTATTTTCTCTTCCTTATGATTCTCTTAATAACATTGCCTTTTCTCTAGCTTACTTTATTGAAGGAACAGTACCTAACACATATACAAAATCTGTGTTAATGGACTGTTTATGTTATTGGTAAGGCTTCCAGTCAACTGTAGGCAAGTTTTTAGAGAGTCAAAAGTTATATGCAGATTTTCAACTGCGCGGGGGGCGGCACACGTAACCCACACATTGTTAAAGGGTCCACTGTACTGTTCTAGGTACTGGGGATACAGGAATAAGCAAGATGAGACATGAATCCTGATCTCATGGAAATTAGATTCTAACGTGTCAAGTCAGACAATAAACAGGATCTCATTTCACAATGAAAACTGAGCTTACTTTGATTCTTACATCTGAACAGCCCATGAAATACTACACTTCCCCCCAAACAGGACGTGCTTGAAAGCTGTATAAATTCTGAGCAGTTCTCACGATGTAAGAGCTACAAATTCCCAGGATTGTGCTGTGGGTTATTTACCAGGGTATTAAAAAGTACAGAAATGACCTCTTTGAAGACAACATAAATAGTTATTCATTACTGAACACGTACCATGTACCAGGCACTACGCCAGGGTCTCTGCATGAATCAT
This sequence comes from Ursus maritimus, assembly GCF_017311325.1. Taxonomy (NCBI): domain Eukaryota; kingdom Metazoa; phylum Chordata; class Mammalia; order Carnivora; family Ursidae; genus Ursus; species Ursus maritimus. Next base: position 12,623,920 of record NW_024426119.1, on the reverse strand, counting down.
CACTAATTCTGAGCACAATCCTAAATTAGGCGGATTTGTTGTGTTATTAGTAGCCCCACTTCGTAAATGAAAAAACTGAGGCTGATATAATTTAAGTAAATTATCTGAGGCCACATAGATTCTAAGTGGATGAGCCTTAATGGGACTCAGATGGTCTGGCATCACCCTGCCTCTTTACAAATAGTTGGGAAATCCATAACAAGAAAAGCAAAATTGTAAGTAGGAATTCTTAGAGCGTTCCTTTAAACTCAAAGTTGGCCTTTATATTCAAGAGTGTATATGTGTAAGCTGGAGGAATTAGGGATAAGACTGGCTTGGGAAGGAGAGGTGGAAATAGAGAAAGTTTGTTAAAACTAAAGTTTGGAAACACTGACAATTGAGGACCAAACAGAAATGATAAAACATCTCAGGAAACATAATATAAGAAGGTATAAAAATAGAATCCATTTCAGGGACATTCAGTTCCCATGTAAACTTCTGAAAGCAGATCTCGAGGAGATGGGGAGGAGACAGGGATGCAGTCCAGGTGCAAACATCGTGTGGGCATAGATCTGACGCTAGGGCCTTCCCTCCAGCTCTCCTCCTCATCAGGCTGTCTCCCCTTGCTCCTCACACCCTGGAACTGAGCACGCCCCCTCTAGCTGCCAGTAAGCCACTCTTCCACCAGCACGGCAATCTCTTTCCTTGCATCCTCAGTCTTGGCCCTGGAGCCAGCCTCCCCGGCACAGGCGGGTTACCCCAGGCCATTCCGTCCATCCAGGCCTCCCCAGGCCCTGAACGGCCCAGACCTCTGGCTAACCTCTAGGAAAATCAAATTCTTCGCCTGCATCATCTTCCCTCATAGCGCCCTTGAGCTGTACAGAAGGAAAGCACCCTGTCAACGGAGTTCATCTCCATTAGGGGAGTCCCAGGTGCTGTGTTCCCACTTGGGGAGCCAGGAGAGGGAAAGCAGATGCTAAGAGCAGCCCATCAGCCCTGGCTTTGAGGGGACCTTTGAAAGTGAGGTCTAGTCAGCCTTCCATCTTTGCATCTGCCTCTTGTGGATAGCTTCCACTCTGTCTTGTCTTGGAAACACGTCTTCTCTTCCACAAGATTTCAGTTCCCTGAAGGCACCACAGAGTCAATGCTCCATAAACATTCTCTCCTGAATAGAATAGGAGCAACTCAGCACTGGCCTGTTCTTACAGGAAAACACAGTCCAGTCTAAGCCCCTCTGTGGGAAGCTCAGAGCATCAGATAACGTCCTTTCCTCCCTCCCCCTCCCCCCTCCTCTTTTTCTCCCCTAATCCTTTCCCTTTCCGGCATTCTGTTCACTGGAACTCAAATCACTGTGACCATGACCACATTATGCTGAATGGAAACACAAAGAACAGAACTGATTAAGCTGTTGGCGTTTCCTGTCACGTGGTCTACCTGGACCCAGAACCACATCAGCTGTTCCATTCACAGCTCTGAAAGTTTTTTTTATCCTCAGCTTCTGCTTGTTAGTTGTTTGACCAATTATTTTCATTTGTCCCTTTTCAAAGAAGGTATCTACTTCTTATTTTTTTTAAAGTGTCCTTAAGATGCCCTCTTCAGGAAAAGTTTCTGGAAGGCGGGAATATATTTGATTGCCCGTGTGTTTATAGCACTAATAACCTCAGTGTAAACTGCATCAGGACATTCTTTCTAAGCCTTCATTTGTGCAGGATTTATATTTTCAGGCTAGTACCTTAGGGGAAAAAATGTGAGACAGGTGAACTTTGTTTTCAAATCGTCTCTCCTTCACCATCTCAGTGTCCTTCACCTCCCCAGGCCATCTCTCCCTGCCTTCGGCTGCACCCCAGCCCTCACGGACTGGAATCTTCTACAGAGAGGAATGGGTGTGAAGAGCTTGACCGCTCGCGCTAGCCTGCCTGGGTTCAAATCCACAGGAACGAAATACCTTAAATTTAAAACACTTAGGACAATGCCTTGAACTCACAATGAGTTGATAAATAATAACGCTTCTAAAAACTGCCGTCCCCCCACCCCCAGCCCGATCAAACCTCCCAAAGCAGTACCAATAATATCCATCTTAGCAGAGCCCCGATCTTCCTACCTGAACCACACTTTCTTCTCCTTCCTGTTCTCATCCTCGTGCCAATTACACCGCTCGGCCATTGCACGGAGACCTAGCAGGTAAGAAGGGGCTCCTTTACTCGGCAGGTCAGCCTTGCTCTTTCCACTCCCCTGTCCATGTTAACCACGCACTGCTCTGCCACGGCCCCCAGCTCACTGGCCGCCTCGCCTTCCTTTGCTCCCCATCAGCTGGGGGTGGGGAGGTGAGCTGCACTCACCAGCTGCAGCTTGGCCTCTCCTGCCGGGCTCACTGAGAAGCCCATCTTAAAGCTGCCTGCCACACAAGGCCTTCAGCCCCCGGGGGGGATTTGGCAAGACCTTCAGACAGGCCTCTACCTGGCAGCGGGGAGGAAAATACCCCACAAGCCTGATCCTCTGAAGCCAAGGTTGGTTCTGCTCAGAGTCAATGATCGCGTGGCTCTGCCCTTCTTGTTCTAGAGGACTTCACTTCCAGAGGCAAAAGCTTTGCTGGCCTTTACCACATATGACAGAGTCCAAGCCTTCCTAGCTGAGATGCCAGGGAGAAACTGGCTCCTTGAGTAGTCTCCCCTTGCGGAGGGGGGAGGGCTACAGCCCAGGACGCCACAACAGGGCAGGTGGTCTCTTATCTCTGAATCACACCCCTCATCAGTGAAAATCCACCCCTCACCTGGCTCAGCCGTTTTCTCTAGCAACAACCTGTCCTCTCCCAGCCCTGCTCCCTAGCCCCCCCGCTCAGCGCCAGAGGTACAAGTGCCAACAGCTTGGGGTGCACACGTTTTTTTTTTTCTCCCAAAGACAGGACCATTCACGCCTGCAAGAGTGAGACCCACAGTCCCCAGCACAGGCGATCGCTCCAGGGTCAGGGACTTGACAGGTGTGCAGAATTCGCCTCAGCAACTCTGCAGCCGGCCAGGGTCAGGCAGGGCAGAGTTACCTGTGTCTGGGCTGGGGGGCGGGGGGTCCACATCCGGACAGGGGCAGACGCCAAAACAGAAGTCCACCTTCGGCAAAGTCAGGCCGAAGAACTGAGCATCTGGACATCCAGCTAGGAATGAGGCCCCACTCTGCTTTGGTGTTCTTCAGATGTTTGCGTTTCAGTCCTGGCGGAATGCGAGCAACTGGACCGGGTGCTTGGGGTCTGTCTAAAGGCTAGGAATAGGCTAGCACTTCACACATGAACTGACCTAATTCTCAGGAGAACCCTCCAAAGTAGATGATGCTACATCTCTTTCAAAATGAGGAAACCCAGGCGCAGAGAAAAAAGTAAATCTCTGAGTCACGGCTCATAAGTGCTAAAAGAGAGACAGATTCCAAAACCCCTGCTCTTAAGGACTCCCCTGCACAATCTGGGTTAAAGGCCCATTTCTGCAATTGCTTCCCTTAAAAATCTAGGCTTTTATTTCTGGACATTAGTTTTTTCTTCATGTTCACCTCCCAGGTGTAGGAATGTTGTGGGAAGGAAGTAAATATATACATGTAAAGTCCTCGGCCTGGCACCTTGATAGTAAACACACAATCCGTGGTTACCAACACGACCATCATCTCTATTATTAATGCCTACAAATCCATGTCACCAAGTTGGCCTGCCCAACTGTCACCCTTCCTCTTGCCTGTTTCCCTGCACTGGGGCAGGCCCCTGACAGCTCCCAGTTCTCCCAGCTGCCCCACCTTTGTTCCCAGGCTAACAGACAGACCTGCATCTCCTCTGATCTTTAAAATAATCCGGCAATGGACGTAGAGCTGAGGCTTAGCCATAGTAAGTACTTGGCCCAAGGAAAAATTTTTTTCAGTTTCTAAGACGGATCTCTCTCTAGAAAATCAAATGGAGTGTTTTTAGTTCTGTAAACTGTAAACTCAACTTTAAAAAACATTATGAATAAAGAAAAAATGAGGTGGCTCAGTCTGTTAAGTGTCTGCCTTCAGCTCAGATCATGATCTCAGGGTCCTGGGATGGAGCCCCTGCATCTGGCTCCCTGCTCAGCATGGAGTCTGCTTCCCCCTCTCTCTCTGCCCCTCCCTCTGCTCATGCTCTCTCTCTCTTAAATAAATACAATCTTTAAAAAATATATTTAAAATTTTTTAAAAAGAAAATAAAAGAAATAAATGATCACAACCCCACCATCCCAACACAGTAGCAATATTTATGTGATGAATTACTCACCAGGCTTTGTCTATCTTTGTAGAGACCGAGTTTCTCCTGATTCACCACCTCCGTGGAGCAGCTGAGGGCGCTGCTCACCCAGTGCTGGGATGGCCTCGAAAGAGCCGTGGAGGGATTCTAGAGTGAGCGCCGACTAAACCCAGAATGACTCTAATTGACCCTACGAGAATAAAAATACAAATGAAAATAGATAATGAGTCAAGTAAACACGCCTTTAGAGAGAGAAATCAGAGTCTCTTTGAGACATCTTAAAAAGATATTTTGTTCAAGTAAAACTTGTCTATGTTGAAGACGTACGACACAATGTTTTGGTATTTGTATCCATATTTGTATACCAAGTATACATTGTGAAATGCTCACCACCACCAAACTAATTAGCATATCCATCACTCCCCATTACTATTTTCTGGGTATGTGGTAAGAACATTTGAGACCTACTCTCAGTGAATTTCAAGTATATATTATTATTAAAGACACCGTGCTGCACATTAGAATTCCAGAACTTATTCATCTTCTGACTGAAGGGTTGTAGCTTTTGACCAATATCTCTGAGCCCTGAATTTTTCATCTAAACTACACTATATCCAACTTCTCTGGGAACTGTTAAAATCATATAGACACACAATCCAGTCATATATTGATTCATTTATTCAGTATGCCAAAACCAAAGTTAAAATATGAACCTTAGCCCTGTTCCTTTCTTTTTCCCTTCTATATCATTAACCTCATCAAGTCTGGGTTTTTGTTTTTGGTTTTTCACTTTAACATTCTTTTTTTTTTTTTCTAAGAGATGCTCAGAAACAAAGACCTCCTATAATAAATTTTACATAGAGTGGTAGAAATTTGTCTACCGTCAGTCTAGGAACTGATACCCAGAACACCCTCTTATGGAATATGGCTTATGGAAAGTTAGACGGAATGGGGGAAGGGAGGCTAGAGATGACAAAACTCTAATTTGGTTTGGGGTACCTGGGTGGCTCAGTGGGTTGAGTGACTATTGATCTCAGCTCAGGTCTTGTCTCAGGGTCTCAGGGTCTCGAGTTTGAGCCGTGTGTCGGGCTCCACAGCATGGAGTCTATTAAAAAACAAAACAAAACAAAAACCCCTCTAATTTGGTTTGAATGTCCTTCTACTTCTCGCCAACTACCTGAAGCTTTATATGATCATTCTCTATTTTCTCCTTTTTTATTTGCTCACCAAATGCTCAATGCTGACACATCTCACCTATGTTCCTTGCAGGCTTACCTCCTGCACATACAGCTTGGTTGGGGGGTATTGGTAGGAATATAAAAAGAAGTGTAAGAAATGGACCCTGATTCAGGTCCAAGAGCTTGCAGTTGAATTGGGACATGGTGTTAATAATCAGAAGACCTGGGATTGATTCCTGACTCCTTCACTTACTAACTGCGTTACCATGAAAAATTTATTAAAATTCTTTATCTGTAAAGTAAGACAGATGGTAGTAATAATAATAGTACCCATACATAACCTATATGGTTGCTTTTAAGATCACAAGGAGTAAATTCTGTGAAAGTACTTTACAAACTAGGAAATGATATCAGGAAATTATTATTAATATTCACATAAAATGTATACACAACTTAAAACAACACCTCTCGGGGTTTTGTCACTTTGCAAGTTTGAGTTTTCCAGGATTATTCTTTCAGAGACGTATTTCCTTTAAGATGTGATGCCAGGTGCAGTCTTACTTGATAAGTATTTGACATTTTAACACAGCCATCTTGATGTAGACACATTTTCACATGGCTCCCCCAAAGTCTTTAAGATTCTAGTTGTTCTTTTAGTGACCAGTCAGTGTGTGAAATACACATGCCTACCCCATCCTTGAGGCTTGCTCTATCCCTCACCTCACTTCATCACTGACTTTTTGGGTTAAAAATCAAGGATATGAGTGGGATCTGCAATGGGTGGGAGGTGGAAAATGAGGTGAGCTCAAATTCTGGTGTATCTAGTCAAGGCTCTTTTTTGATGCAGTGACAGAAAGCCCAACTCAAACCCAGTTTAATTTTAAAAGGAGTTTAGGGGTAAGCTGGCTACAGTCAGCTAGCTTTCAGAATGCAGGTGAGGTCACTGGGACCCTGACTCTTCATTTATCACTCTGCTCTTCTCCATGTTGCCTTTACCCTTGGGTTCCATGTATTGGCAAAATGGCTCCCGAGAGCTACGAACCAGTGTTCTGTCAGGTGCAAATTCAGCAGAAAATACTTTGTCTCCCTCTCAAAAATTTAAAGCAACGCCTAGGTCTGACTCTCAGGGTACTAAACTAGGTCACATTTACCTCCTATACTAATTAATCACTGTGACAAAACTTATCCTGTTAACAGAAATACTGTTATTGGCCAGGCCTGCGTCAGACCCACCCCTGAAACTTGATATGGAATCAGCACCACCTGAAACATGGACCACGTGAATGGAGGCAGTGATTACACATAAGAAATCAGATATTATTACCACGCAGAACAATTACTACCAGGTGATGAAAACTGATAAGTATCATTACTGATTTGGATAAAAATTCAGAGTCAGTTGGAAAAGAGTGGTCAGAAACCAGCTGTCAGACAAGGTACAAATACAAGGACTTGGGGCGCCTGGGTGGCACAGCGGTTAAGCGTCTGCCTTCGGCTCAGGGCGTGATCCCGGCGTGATGGGGGCTCCCAGTGGAAGCCTGCTTCTTCCTCTCCCACTCCCCCTGCTTGTGTTCCCTCTCTTGCTGGCTGCCTCTCTCTCTGTCAAATAAATAAATAAAATCTTAAAAAAAAAAAAAGTACAAGGACTCATCCATTTACCATGTTTACTCACCTCAAAAAGCGCCAGCGTTTACGTAAAGTGTCGCTCATTCTCAGTGAAGTCATCTGTTCAGATCTTAAAGTAACAGGCATCTAAGCCCATTTGTTGAAAATAGAAGAATAGGGGCGCCTGGGTGGCTCAGTCCATTAAGCCTCCGACTCTTGATTTTGGCTCAGGTCATGATCTCCGGGTCCTGAGATGGGGCCCCACGGGGCGATCCGCGGATTAGCAGCAAGTCTGCTTCTCTCCTTCTCCCTTTCCCTCTGCCCCTCCCCCCGCGCATGCGTGCGCTCTTCCTCCCACCCTAAAATGAATAAATAAATCTTTAAAACAAAAATATGAGAAAACAAAGTTTGTAAGAACAACTGATAAATGTCAGGCACACACAAGACAAAGCAAGACAAAGACCAAGGCCTGATGGCTTCATCCAGTAAAGACGCAATTGTAGATTCGGGTTGTTAATTATTTATATAAACAGCAAAAGAAAGGGTAGCAAAATGCACCACTTCCCATGGTCCTTGTCCTATACACTGGAAGATGGCACCAGGACAAAAGGAAGCAGATGACTTCGATTTGAATTGTGCTGAGGAGCAATTTTAGATTGCCCCTAACTGCTTTTATATTCAGCAGCTCTGTTCTGAGGGGATGGGACAGAGAGTCCCACACCTCATCGAACCCGAGAGGCAATGACAAACTCTTGATGACAGGCTTCCAGAGAAGGTGAGGAGGAGATGGTTTCATACCAGCCCCTAACAGCCTCTCACCCTCCAGGGTTCCGGGAGGGTCCAGAGCTGTTCTACTAGGGCTCAGATTAGCTATGGTTCAAGCCTTTGCTTGCAGGGTCTGTGCAAAGTGGCTAGGGTACCACAGCAGAGCTGTTCCCCTACAATTAATAACCAGAAAGTATGGAAATTTATTGCAGAATTTAAACAAAAACACAAACCTTTGTAAATTGATAGGATTAAAAAACACATTTTGTGATTTTGTGACTATAGCCATTTTCTCCCTTTCTTCCTCTGGATCTAAATATTGTTGTGAGATAGTTTATGTGTCACTGCTGTTAAAATTAAAAAAAAAAAAACTTTGAATCAGAATTTTTAAATTGCTGTGTCACAAAAGGTTAAATCACATCTTCAAAGTAAAAAAAATAAATAACATCTATTTCCCTTTCTTTCTTTCTTTCTTTCTTTCTCTTTCTTTCTTTTTATCTTTCTTTCATTATTTAAACAAGGAAGCCATTAGACTGCAATGACTAGTGTCATGGTGGCCTACCTAAACAGACCCAAATCTAAGCCTGTAAATGCCTCAAGGCTGTAAAATTGAAACGTAAGGACAAGCAATCACAAACGGCCAACTAGACTTTACACTACGCCCAAATAATCTCCTTTCCCTGTTTCTGCACCTTCTCCCAATAAGTCATCCCCCTACTCCTGACCACTTCCAATTTGGTGCTGCCCAGTTGGAATGGATTTTTACTCAAATAAACTCTTGAAATTGATAACATGCCTCAGCTTATCTTTTAATATTTTCTTCCTTCTTTCTTTCTGTCCCCGGCCCTTCTTTCCTAGATCCATTCGTAGGAGGGCATGAAATACAACACCGAGAGAACTGTGGGGCAAGATTGGGAGAGACAGTGCTCCCCTTGCCACCTGAGGGGACTTGATGTGGACAGATGTGTGACTGGCAGCCCAAAGTAAATGCTGGGTGTCATTGACATACTTCTCCAAGAACCAAGTGTGACTCACAGCCCTTTCAAATGCTAAGGGCCCAGCAGAGGGACTGCAGCTCTAGCAATGGTGTCACAGCTTCACAAACTCCAAGTTTTTCTAGTGTGTTTTCTTCAAGACCAGTCTTTTCCAATCAGAATAAAACTTCTTATATGATCGCCTCTATTCTCCGGTTGTCTGCTCTTGTGTATAAGCTATTAACATCAAATACTTACTTTATTGATTAATCATTTCTTTTAACCGTTCTGCAAGTTCGATGTCTTGTTACTAATATTATAGACAGTTTCATTTTATGCTCATAATGAAGAATTCTAACAGTACAAATCTGTTTAGGGTACTATAAACAGACATATTCATGGTACAGCAAATGGATACTCTCTTCATGGTGGAGGAATACAGGGACGTTCAGGAGGGTAAGGCTGGAGGACTTGGGTTTGGGACAAACTATAGTACATCTTAACTCTTAATGCTAAGAATTTTGGGTAAGGTGATAGATGTGGGTAAAGTGATAGATGTGGAAGGATTTTGTTTATGGTGAAAGCAGAGTATTAGGAAATTAAATCTGATGATGGTTCAGTTTAAATTCATTTTTTTTAAAACAAAGATGTGCAAATATAGATGGAAGAGGGAGAAAGCATATGTGTGCTCTAGAGTTTAGAAGCAATGGCACCCCAGTAGCCATGGGTAGCATTAGCATTCAGGTCTTGGTTTCTAAGTACCATCAAACTAAGTACCATCAATCTAAGTACCATCAATATAAGAAATCAAGATGCCTTAAGAAATGGTTGATTTCGGGACTGGGGTATCAGAAGTGCAAGATGAACCTGGAACAAATTTTAGATCCAGAAAATAAGTGAGTGTTCAATGAAGATATAACAAGGACACAAGAGCCAGCTTGAAGGGGCTCCCACAGGTCAGATCTGGGACCAAAATAAATAATTGCAATGGGTTATAACCCATAGAATAAAATAAAAATAAAAATAAAATAAAATAAAAATTAAAATAAAAATTAAAAACCCATGAGTCCATAGAGATATAAATAAACAAATGAATAAATAAATAAATAGGGGAAAAGCTAAGTTAAAATTTCAACGAACAAATATTTTTAAAAAGATGAAATTCTAAAATTACCATTTGGCAATCTTTGTAGTAATAAATGTTTCAGGCAAGAATCATCAATGAATGCTTAAATCAGGGAACTAAAAGGATGCTGAGAGATAGGATATTTACATCGTCTCAAAGTATTTCTCACAAGAGATTTATTAAATATAAAGAGGAAAATGATCATCTTTACAGTAAAGAAATCTGGTAAACACCACCACTGTAACCAAGTAATTACAGTTAACATCACTAGTAATGAGACAATTTAATACAGTGTGCCTCTAATATGGTGCATTGAGAAGATACATCACAGCTGTGCCATTACTGCCAAAAATGCATAACCTGCATCTAATCACAAGGGAGGATCAGACAAATAAACTCATGACCTTCTAGAAAATATCAAGATCATGAAAGCCTGAGATTAAAGAAGATTAAAGAGACATGCCAATTGAATGCAATTTGTGATCCAGGATTTTCTTCTTCTTAAAGATACCCCCAAATATTATTGGCCAATTAGAAACATTTGAATAGGTTCTGTAGATTATCTGATAGTATTGAATCAATATTAATTCCCTGATTTTTGTAAGGGAATTATGGAAGAGAATAGCTTTATTTTTAGGGAATGCATAACTATTTGGGGATAAAAGGGCACATGTCTGCAACTTATTCCCAAATATTTCAGAGAAAAAAAGATAGATGATAGATGGATAGATGGGATGATAATGAAATAAATATTTAGAGAATCTGGTTAAAAGTTACATGAGAATTCTTTGCACTGTTTTGGCAACTGTTCTATAACCCTCACATTATTTAAAAATAAACAAAAATCTGATAATGGCGAAGAGAGCAGTACAGAGCAGATTGAGTAAAGGAGGAAGGTACGGTGGCTCTGGTCCAGGTGACCAGGAGGAGAAAGAGATGAAACTCTGGAGAGCTGCATGGACAGTTTAGACCAATCAGGCACCATCTCCTAGCAGCAGACAGAGACAGGAGACATTGGTTCTTTTTTAAATCAGTAACCATTGCCGACCTGGAAAATAAATCCTGTTCTTTTTGCCAAAGAAATAAAATATGGATTTTCCCTGTTAGGATAAATGCCAGTGTCTGGTCACATAAGGATATCCTATCAAGCAAGGCCTTGCTATTCACGAAGGATGAAAAACTCCTGGTAGTGATGTTTGGATTTTAGCACACATCAGCTGAGCTATTGTTCCTCTCCTGGAACATGGCAGATGGAGTCTGAAATACACAACCAGTGGCATGGAAGGATGTAACTCTTCGTGTTTGTATCATTTAGTGCAGTCACCCAGATATGTTCCCAGTAGACTGCCCTTTGTACAGACTTAAGACTGGAAGCACACATGTGCACAAAGCCATTCAGCAAAATTATACTCATTTGCATGTACAAAAGAGGGGATGTTCAAATTACATTAAAAAAAGAAGAGTGCCTACCCGTTTATATGAATCTTGCTGTTACTAAATGCAATTATCTCTTTTAACCCTTGCCATCTTCACACCCAATATTTTAGAAAGGACAAAACTGAGACATAAAGAAGTTTAAGCATTTGCCCCAAGATCACATAACTACCCAGGAGCAGAGCCTAGATTTGAAGCCAGGTCTTTCTGGCCTCAGACTTTCTGCTCTTTCTAGTACTGTACCCCTTTCTTACTTTTTAAAAAATTAATTTATTTGAGGTGGGCGGAGGGCAGAAGGAGAGAGAAACTTCAGCAGACTCCACCTTGAGCACGGAGCCCAAGCAGGGCTCAATCCCCATTACCCATGACCCTGAGATCAGGACCTGAGCGGAAACCAAGAGTCGGATGCTTAACAGACCGTGCCACCCAGGCCCCGATTCCCTTTCTGACTTCTCAACAGGAAGAAGCACCTGCCTCAGCAGATGCTTACCTCACACTCCACTGCAGAGAGAGGCCCTACTTAGCTAAGTCTAAGCACTCTCCCCCTTGCAGGGAGTGGCTCATTATTGGAACTGCAACCCAATTTAGGCCAAAAAATACAGAGAAGTTTCCTGGGGCTTTCTGGGGAAGTTCTTTCTCAGTCGTATGGGGGTGCCTGTAGAAGTGATACCTTTTCTCCAGCCTGGAGTCTACTGGGAAATCAGGGGGTAGTCCCAGCTGCTCTGGCCAGCTTGCTCAGACTATGGGAGTGAGCTGCCTCAGGACGGAATGATGCTGCGGGTGGCAGAGTAGGGATGTGGGACAAGATACGGGTCAGGGACATGAGTTCTTGATTACTGCTTCTACCACATGTGTTCTGGATCCTCTCTTACTTTTCCAAAGACTCTCTTCCTATCGTTATTCCTGGTTTTCTTTCACTTCACTATCAACTTCTCCCTCTATTTGGGGTATTCTCTGATTTTCTTCCAGCGATGGGCCCCTTTCCTCCTCCCCCTTTTACCTTTTCGCCCTCCGTTCACATTTTAGCCGTTCTAGCCCAGCTCCTGTGATGATGACTGCAGGATTTCAGTTGGGGGGGGGGGCATCTCCTTCTTCTTGGGATACTTTCTTGGCTTCCGTGACTCCACACTCGCCTGGTCTTTCCCTTGTCTCATTGGCTGCTGCTTCTCTTTCCCCTACAGCGATGCCCCTCCTGTATCGAATTCTAAATGTTGATTTATTTCAGGGCTTGCTGCTAGGTCCTCTACTCCTCTCTATTCCATCTCTTTCTATATTTGTTCAACACTCAATCAATTCTATTGAGAGTCTACCAGATGCCAGACTACTCTAGGCACTGGAAATAAAGCAATGAGTCCACAAAGTTCCTGCTTTATAAAGCATACTTTCTGGTGGAAGAGAAGGAAACAAACAACAACAAAATAAGGGGGTAGCATAATGTCAGGTAGCGATAAGTGCTACGAAGAATAAAGCAGTAATAGCAACAGTGATGTTTTTAAGATAGGATGGGCAGGGGAGGATACTCTAAGGAGGAGACATTTACACCTAAGAAAAATGGAATGGGACAGAGAGAAGTTAAGGAGGATTCCAGGTTGTCAGCTTGCATAAAAGGAAGAATGATGTTGCCATAAGGAAGACTAGGGGAGGAAGAAATGCGGGACGGAAAAATCAAGAATTCTGGCTTGATGTATTAAGGGGTCATCTGGACACATTACGAGGTTATTTGTATGAAGTTTCTTTTGTGTATTATTCCTTCTTCAGGTGGTAGGGAGACCTTCCCTGACCACTCTCTCTCTGAGAGCATCCCACCTGCCACTTCTCTCTCACCCCCCTAGTTTATTGTCTTCATGACAGTCACTACAATCTGTAATAACCACACTTGGTAATTGTTTGGCTACCCCCACTAAAACTAAGTCCTGTGAGAACAGGAATCTTGTCTGTCTTTTTCATAGTTGTGTCCCCTGGGCTTGGTATTGTGCCTGTCACAGAGAAAGGGCTCAACAAATCATCATTGAATGAGGGAACAAAGGGGACGGCAGTCCCCTGGAGAAGTCAGGACAAGTTGGTTCTTATCTGAGCTTAGCCAGTTCCTAGCTATTCGACTTCAGGCAAGTCACCTCTGTGGTATTTTCTCAATTGCAGAAGTAATTTGATTAGATGATTTCTAAGGGATAATTTTTCCACTTTGAAATTATATTTAAAATCCAGGATTTTTATTGACTTATTCTGACCAAATTTGTACCTAAAACCCATTTCAGTAACAGTGCTGACGAGCTTTTTGATGCAGAATGAGTACAAACTATTGCTTATGGGGATATTTACCACAGAAATCCTGAAGGATTCTCTATTCCCACTCCTGACTCCCCTGAATCCTCGGTCTCAGGTAGCCATCCATTCTGCTAGCCTCCACTCCAGGACCAGGGAGAAACAATTGGAAAGAAAGGAGGAGAAGTGAAGGAGTTCATTTTCTGGAACATTATGGAACACCTAGTCACCAGTACAGTTCAAGCCTTTTCAGGTAAGCTATCCTAGTTCATGTGTATTTAAGGGTTATTTGGATTTAAAAGCATATTTTTACAAAACACTGTGAAGTAGGTATTTACACCCCCATTTCGCTGATTAGAAAGTGAACTGATCTGCCCTAGTTCAGACAAGTGGCAGAAAAAAAGATTGGAATCTAAGTCTCCCCACACCCCTTCACTGTGCTTTCCACCACACCATAGATGCCTACAGTCAAGGGCAAACCCTCTTGGATATAATCAGTTTCCAGTGGACTCAGGTCTATTCGTTGAATCAACAAATGAAAATAAATTGCATTAAGAAACTCTCTCTTAAAATCCAGTGTTCAAAAAGTTGACAGTTTATGTTTCAATTCATCTAGGAAATCCTATTGCAGTGGCATTAATTACTACGTAACTTAAATACCTCGCTAGGTGGAGATAATTCCACAAAAAGTTCAATATGTTTACAGAGGCAGAAAAGATCTGTCTTCTGAAACAGCAAGATTTCCCAGGGCTCCTTCTGGAGAAGAAAGAAGGTAATGCCAGGTTATCTATTCCCTACAGGACTGTCCTTTGAAAGATCCTCACTTCCTTGGTTTTACTTTCCCTTAGCATTTTTTAAGACTTCGCTTTCAAAAGAATTCTGTTTTCTTAGTGAGAAAGAAACTCTTTTCCCACCAAGATATCCTTATTACAGAATGTCCGGCTCCAAGGTGTGTGCATGAACGAGGATATGAACCTATGCCACATCAAGTACGTAAAGCTGTATATGGGAATCTGAGCATTGGGCATGATTCTGAAGGAATAACTTAAAAAATAATAAACCTTTAGCGCTCACATAAAGCAGGGAGGATAATCAAGGTAGATTGGGTGTAGTTCTTTTTCTCCTTTCCAGCCACAAGCCAACCCTTTTAGCCTTGGAACGTAAAAATGGTCTGGAAAAAAAGGATTGGATGTTCTGAATAGAGAACTTCAGTTTTTCCTTCACTACCAACAAACCATGACAAAAACAGACATCTAAAAACTAAAATGTCATGGCGCCTGGGTGGCACAGCGGTTAGGCCTCTGCCTTCGGCTCAGGGCGTGACCTGGGCGTTGTGGGATCGAGCCCCACATCAGGCTCCTCTGCTGGGAGCTTGCTTCTTCCTCTCCCACTCCTCCGCCTGTGTTCCCTCTCTCGCTGGCTGTCTCTATCTCTGTCAAATAAATAAATAAAATCTTAAAAAAAAATAAAAACTAAAATGTCAATAAAGCAAGATCATAAATAGAAAAATGAATAAATAGCATTTATTTTGTACAAAGCGGCTGTCCGTGTCCGAGTTCCCAGCGGGCGGAGAGCGCCCCGAGGGGACGGCCTGCGGCGCGGGCGCCCTCAGGGCAGCAGCAGGGAGCCCAGCAGCAGCTCGCCCTGGCCCAGCAGGCGGCCCCGCTCCGGGCCGCGGCCCCGCTTCTCCGCCTTGACGCGCACGGCCAGGCGGCGCACCTGGTCCTCCGAGAGCCCGTCCAGGCACACGTCCTGGTCGAAGGCGGCCTTGCGGCTCGGCCGGACCACGGCGCTGCGCTGCGGCCGCGTCTTGCCCGGCGGTCGCAGGACGAAGCTGACGCGGCAGCCCAGGGCGCGGGGCTCGGCGCTGCCTGCGGCCAGGCCCTCGGCGCCGAGCAGCCGGACGCGGAGCCGCCCGCTGGCCCGACTGTACTCGGCGGCCAGGCGCAGGGCGCCCCCGGCGCGGCCCAGGGCCACGGTGCCCTCGGCCTCCAGGCGCTCGGGCCGCGGATCGGGCCCCGAAGGCTGCGGCGACGGCGGCGGCGGGGCGGCGGAGGGGGCCGGGGCCGGGGGCCGCGAGCCGGCGCCGCGCCCCTCGTCCTCGTCCCCGCTGGACACGGAGCGGGCGCGCGCCAGGCCGCGTTTCCTCCGGGCCCGCAGCGCGCGGCTCAGCAGTCCTTCGGGGGCGCGCAGGAGGCGGCCGGCGCGGGGCGGCGGGGCGGGCGCGTCCGGGGTCGGGCGGGGGCCGGCGGGCAGCGCGGGGGTGCTGGCGGGGGCTGCGCCCGGAGCCAGGAGCCGGGCTGCGCCGGGGCCCCCGAGGAAGAGCGACTCCTTTCGGCGGGTGTGCGGGCTCTCGAGCAGCGCGCAGAAGCCGTAGGCGGTGCGCGCGCGCGGCAGGTGCGGCAGGGAGAGCGCGGCCTGCGAGCGCGGGTCCCAGTCCGTGTGCCCCGCCGCATCATTGGCCCCTCTGGGCCACAGGTCCGGCTCCGCCGCGCAGCGCCGGGGCAGAGCCGCGGCGGGAGGCGGAGACTCGAGTGCGCAGGGCGCGGGCAGCCGTGGCGGGATGCAGAACTCAGGGATGCGGGCCGGGGTGAGCACGTTGGTGAAAGAGGGCTCCGGAGCCGAGGCGCGCAGTTTCCCGAGGAGCCGCATCCTCACAGGCTGGGGCTGGGAGTGGTGGCAAGAAGTGCTCCTGCGGGGGAGAGAATTTGGTGAGCGTGGGCGCCTGGGGCCCCTCGGGAAGTGGCTGGACCGCTCCCCGGGGACAGCCGAGGGTACCAATGGGCTTAAGATCCCTGGCCAATCCAAGCCGAGCTCTCCCGCACCCACACACCTGCCCGCCTTCCATTGATCGGTACTAAATAAACGAACAAACCGAAATCAGACCTTTCCTTCCTTCTTCAGTCACTCAGGGTTATGAGTTGCCAAGTTCAGTGCGAGCTGCCTCCCGCTCACGGCTGGGGCGCCAGCTTCAGCACTCTGGCTGGGACTGAGTCCCGCCCAGCCGGCGGGAGCCCAACCCCTGGAGGCACTGGACAGCCCGCCTTCCAAGCAAACCCTGTTCGCTGCTGCTGGGGGCCCTGCAGAGGGTGCTGGGGTGTGACCCTCTGGTCAGTCCTGGGACCTGCACCCGCTCGGCGCGCGCGCGGAGCCCGTTACACAGGCCTGGAAAACGTTGCAGGTGGAGAGATGATGCCTGGTGGCCCTGCCCAGGGAGGACTGGTGGCAGAACATGCTGGCGGCCTCTCGGAGAAGGTGAAACAGGATGAGGAACCAGGAAGTTCCTTTTTGCTAGGAGCTAAATCCTGTCGTGCACGTGATGGACATGCCCTAGGTTCTTCTATTTTACTGCCTCCACGCACCCGCCATGTGTAGATCGGTATGGTTTCCAAGATACTCGTGTACTTATTACAGGTCTCCCTCTCCTGGATGGTGGCCTCCTTAATAGCCTGTTCAGTCAATGCCATAAATACTGAAGAACTGGGTGGATTAGGCAAAAATTTCTGAATGACTGCAGCCCGTCATCTTCTGTCACAAAAGACGGGGCCTTGGCTCATACTCTAAAAATAACTCCTGGGACTTGATCGTCCCAAAGCTACCCCTCTTCTCTCTGCTTCAGCACTGAAGGACCAGCCAGAAAGCCCCTTGTAGAAAATCCATATTGCTTCTTTCCACGCGCCCCATTCCCACCCCCCCACCTTCATTTTCTAATATGAGAAAACTGGAAGCCCAGAGGGACTTGAGGAAATTCCATAAAGGTTAAATAAAGCCAGTTAATGGCTGAACCTGGAATTAGCAACTTCCTGTTTATTTGGCTTTGCATGTGATGCTTCCTGCTATCTGAAATGCCTTCCTCTGCTCTTTCTCTCTGTAGGAACTCCTATTCATTTTCCATCATTCAGCCACACAGCATCCCCTTCAGGACCCTTTACCCAACTGCCCCTCTACAATTCCTCCTTAGTCCCTCCACACAGCTTTTATGTACCACCATGGCTGCATTTAGCATGCTGCTTTGGAATTTGGGGGTTAGGGGTTTGCATCCCCCAATAGACTGTGAGTTGTTTGAGGGCAAAGACTGGGTGTTTGGGGGAACTCTTCTGAATGTAGGTAAAATAAAATAAGAGTGCTATGATTCAGACTCTGGGTCTGCCTCCGTCCCAGCTGCCCTACACAAGGGATAAACTTGCTGTCTTATTAATCCTTTATTCAATTCCAGCACCTGGAATACAATGCCAGGCAAATAATAAGTGCTCAGTAAATATTTGAGTGAATTATATTGTGTGGAATTGAGCCTGATCTACGATCCAGGTCTTATGACTGTCAGGTGCTTTTAACCACATAGCCCTCTAACCGCGTTATTCAATTTCTCACAGCAAACCAGGAAGGTGGACATTGCTTCTGTTTACCAGACAAGAAACTGAGGCTTAGGTTAAGAGACTTGTCTAGGGTCGTTCAAACTATGAATCACACCCTGTTCCCCAAGTTCCATCTTTTTGCTAATTTCTTCCTTCTCTTTTTCATTCACTCAGTTCAATATAATTCTCTAAGTCTGTTGTGTGTAAGGCATTGTGTGTGTGTGGCTTATATTACACTTTACACCCAGAATGTTAATTCTTAAAGCAACTCAGTCTACCGTTAAGTATTTTCCACTATCCTTGCTTTGGAATAAGTATCATTATTTCCAAATCCTTAGAGGTAAGGAGAGTGAATGTTTCCCCTTGTTAGTAATTAATATTTTCTTTCTTAATTGATTACTGTTCTCTCAAAAGTGTATGCTTTCTTGATGGGACGGGCATGAATCACGCACCCAGGGAGAAGTAACCATTCCTGCCAAAGCCAAATGTGCGGGCAGAGGAGTCCCTGGGGTCTCTGACTGCATCAATTGCTCCAATTCTTCAGGCCAGTCTGCAAATGAGAGATCAAATGGTCTTCTTTCAAGCAGAGCACACCAGCATTATGTCCTCCCAATCTGCTAGCTCCCTTCAAATCAGACCTCAATGAAAATGGTTCTTCCAAGGGCCTTCATGATAGGAACACACAAACATTTCATCAGTGGGAAAATGCCACCAAAAACAGGACGTGGAATTTGAGTCATTATGCTGCCTGCACTTTCATGTTCATAGAATAACATAAGCAGGGCTGGAAACCCAGTCTCTATCTAGAGGATTTTCCAAAACCACTAGTTTTCCATGAATCAATATTCTACAGAAGAGACAGTAAGATACAGGGAAATTAAATTACCCAAGAATACAGTCCAGTCATTCATTCATTTAAGCCCATAGCTGCCGGCTGTATCCACAGTTGGAGGCCTGATTTTCTTCCTGATTCTGAAATCACACTGGGAAAAAAGTGAAAAACAAGGCCTCAGTGGAAACTCTGATCACTCCAGTTCGTTCATTGTTTTGTGCCTTATGACCACATAAGGTTCCCCATCATCTTGTATTTAAAGTTTTGAAATTGTTATTTCAAAGAAACTATCCCAATGATTAATATTAACATTTACTGAACACTCACTATATACTGGGTTTTATTTAATCCCTAAACAACCCTCTAAAGAAGGTAAGGATATAGAAACTATGGCTCATAGAAGAGAAACAATTGGTCCAGAGGCCCACAGCCATGAAAAGCAAGGTTGGGAGTGAAATCCAGATCCATCTGGCTCAGCATGCTGTGTACTTAGAACCACTTCCCTAGAGTGCCTCCCTCAGACCTATTTTTCCTGAATTCATGTCCTCTCTGGGTGGTTAGATAAAAGGAGACCTTTGTTCCAAGGCCTTGGGTTGAAACCACATAGCTTATTGTTTATACCAGCACCTAATAGCTTAACACATGCAATTGTCATAAGCAGGAAATCACTAGTTTTGCATAGTAGTGCTGTATCATTTGTAAACAGAATCCTTATCCTCCCCGGAACTGTATTCACTTTCTTTCTTTATACCTTTTTCCAAAACAGGATTTGAGGGAATTTATGCAACAAAGACCCAGGGAACTTACCAATTAGAGCCTGACTGTAAAAATGGAAAAGACACACAATTGACGGAGTAAGGAAGCCTGAATGAGGTCCCAAATTGACATGTACCAACACCCATAGCCCTAAAATGGGATGGACAAGATACGAAAGCAGTGAAAGGAGCTGTAGTGGGAAGGCTTGGAGTAGTGAGAAATCCCACAGGACCCTCACAGTCTACTAGCCTTGGAAAACCAATGAAGAACCTGTCTGAATGTTCAGTGGTGTGGAAATGGCCATGTCTCCTTTACAGAAAAAAAAACAGTCATGGAGATTCATCATCAAGAAGACCGTAGCAACACAGCAGCATGTTTCTGTTGGAGCATTTGATGAAGCTAACAATAAACAAAACTATATATCCCTTAACATCACAATTGAATAAAAATGTAGTTTCCGGGGGAGGAGTTAAGATGGCGGAGGAGTAGGGGACCCCTTTTTCAGCTGGTCCCCCGAGTCGAGCTGGATAGGTACCAGACCAGCCTAAACAACCACGGAACCAGCTGAGACGCAGGAAGATGCATCTGGATCTCTACAAATGAACATCTCCAGCGCTGAGTATTGAGGTACGAAGCGGGGAGCCATGAAACCGTGCACAGATATCGGAAGATAAATGGAAGGGGAGGGAGCCGCCGCGTTTGGGCACCAGGAAGCGGGAGCCACATGCACGGGGGGAGCGGGCGGGCTCGTGGTCGGCACCCGCAAAACAGCAGACTGAGACCGTGAGCCGGGTGCGCGCGCCACCAGGCATCTCGCGGAACACCGGAATCCCGGTGTGCTCACCGGAAATAGACTGAGACCGGGAGCTCCGGGAGCTCCGGGAGCGCGCGTGGGGGCGGCTGGCGGCTGGTGGCTGGCGGCGTTAGAAACACAAAGGACAGAGATGCACTGGCCCTGGAAGTGAGGGCTGGGACGCCGGGTGTGGGGCGCACATCCCGGGACGCTGCAGGGTTGAGCAGCACCAACAGTAATGGAGTTAAAGTGGCCAGAACATTAGTAGAGAACGGGCCGCAATCCCTCTGTTCTGTGACAGAGGCTGAAATTCGGCTGCTGCTGCTCTGACTCTCAGAAGAGGCACAGCAAACCGCCAGGGAAAGCCACCAGAGAACAAAAGCCTGGAAACACCGGCTCACAGTATGCCCATCCCCATCCCCCCTCGCAGGGGACACAGAGACTCTACCCAAACAAGGTTCCCTGAGTATCGGCGCGGCAGTCCCCTCCCCCAGAAGGAAGGCTGAAAAATCAAGAAGCCCACAACCCGGGCACTGGGGTGGCGCAGTCATTGAGCGCCTGTCTTCGGCTTAGGGCGTGATCCCGGCGTTCCGGCATTCCGGAAAGGAGTCCCTCATCGGGCTCCTCCGCTGGGAGCCTGCTTCTTCCTCTCCCACTCCCCTGCTTCTGTTCCCTCTCTCGCTGGTTGGCTGCCACATAAATAAATAAAATCTTTAAAGAAGAAGCCCACATCCCTAAGATCCCTATAAAACAAGGGGCACGGCCTGGGACCCAGTCAATAATTTGGGCTCTGGAAAACCCCGCAACCTCTCCTCATCAGAATGACAAGAAGGAGAAGCCACCCCCAGCAAAGAAAAGACAGTGAGTCTGTGGCCTCTGCCACAGAAATAATGGATATGGATGTAACCAAAGTATCAGAAATGGAATTCAGAATAACGATGGTCAAAATGATGATTAGAATTGAAAAAACTATTAACGAGAAGGTTACTAAGAATATAGAATCCCTAAGGACAGAAATGAGAGCAAATCTGACAGAAATTAAAAATTCTATGAGCCAAATGCAGGCAAAACTAGAGGCTCTGACGGCCAGGTTCACCGAAGCAGAGGAACGGGTTAGTGAATTGGAGGATGGGTTAATAGAGGAAAAAACGAAAATAGAAGCTGGTCTTAAAAAAATCCACGCCCACGAATGTAGGTTACGGGAGATTACTGACTCAATGAAACGATCCAATGTCAGAATCATCGGCATCCCCGAGGGGGTGGAGAAAAACAGAGGTCTAGAAGAGATTTTGAACAAATTGTAGCTGAAAACTTCCCTAATCTAGCAAGGGAAACAAACATTCGTGTCCAAGAGGCAGAGAGGACCCCTCCCAAGCTCAACCACGACAAACCTATGCCACGTCACGTCATAGTGCATTTCGCAAATATTAGATCCAAGGATACAGTATTGAAAGCGGCCAGGGCAAAGAAATTTCTCACGTACCAAGGCAAAGGTATCAGAATTATGTCAGACCTGTCTACACAGACCTGGAATGAGAGAAAGGGTTGGGGGGGCATTTTTAAAGCTCTTTCAGAGAAAAACATGCAGCCAAGGATCCTTTATCCAGCAAGGCTGTCATTCAGAATTGATGGAGAAATAAAGACATTCCAGAATCGCCAGTCACTAACCAATTTCGTAACCACAAAACCAGCCCTACAGGAGATATTAAGGGGGGTTCTATAAAGGTAAAAAGGCCCCAAGAGTGATACAGAACAGAAAGTCACAACCAATACAAACAAAGACTTTACTGGCAACATGGCATCATTAAAATCATATCTCTCAGTACTCAGTCTTAATGTGAATGGTTTGAACCTTCCCATAAAATGACACAGGGTTGCAGATTGGATAAAAAGACATGAACCATCCATTTGCTGTCTACAAGAGACTCATTTCGAACCCAAAGATGCATTCAGACTGAGAGTAAGGGGATGGAGTACCATCTTTCATGCAAATGGACCTCAAAAGAAAGCTGGGGTAGCAATTCTCATATCAGATAGATTGGATTTTAAATTAGGAGCTATAGTTAGAGATGCAGAAGGACACTATATTATTCTTAAGGAAGTATTCAACAAGTGGATATGACAATTATAAATATATATGCCCCAACAGGGGAGCAGCAGATACACAACCAACTCTTAACCAGAATAAAGAGACATATAGATAAAAATACATTAATAGTAGGGGACCTCAACACTCCACTATCAGAAATAGACAGAACACCCTGGCAAAGACTAAGCAAAGAATCAAAGGCTTTGAATGCCAGCTACCGACGAGTTGGACCTCATAGATATATATAGAACACCTACACCCCAGAACAAAGAATACTCATTCTATTCTAATGCCCATGGATCATTCTCAGAATAGACTATGTTCTGGGACACAAAACAGGTCTCAACCGATGCCAAAGATTGAAATTATCCCTTATCTATTCTCAGACCACAGCTCTGAAATTGGAACTCAACCACAAGGAAAAATTTGGAAAACTCAAACACTTGGAGACTAAGAGCCATCCTGCTCAGGAATGACTCGATAAACCAGGAAATCAAAATCAACTTAAACAATTTTGGAGAAACGAGAATGAAAACACAACGGTCCAAAACCTATGGGATACTGCAAAGGCAGTCCTAAGGGGAAATACATAGCCATCCAAGCCTCACTCAAAAGAATAGAAAAATCTAAAATGCAGTTTTTATATTCTCGCCTCAAGAAGCTGGAACAGCAACAGAGGGACAGGCCTAATCCACTCACAAGGAAGCAGTTGACCAAGATGAGAGCAGAAATCAATGAATTAGAAACCAGAAGCACAGTAGAGCAAATCAACAGGACTAGAAGCTGGTTCTTTGAGAGAATCAATAAAATTGACAGACCACTGGCAAGACTTATCCAAGAGAAAAGAGAAAGGACCCAAATTATTAAAATTATGAATGAAAAAGGAGAGGTCACAACCAACACCAATGAAATTGGAAGGATTATTAGAAACTTTTATCAACAGCTATATGCCAAAACACTGAGCAATCTGGAAGAGATGGAGGCCTTCCCGGAAACCTATAAACTACCAAGACTGAAACAGGAAGAAAATGATTTTTTAAACAGGCCAATTAATTATGAAGAGATTGAGTCAGTGATAAACAGCCTTCCAAATAACAAAACTCCAGGCCTGGATGGTTTTCCTGGGGAATTCTACCAAACATTCAAAGAAGAAATAATACCTATTCTTCTAAAGCTATTTCAAAAAATAGAAACAGAAGGAAAGCTACCAAACTCATTCTATGAGGCCAATATTACCTTGATCCCCAAACCAGGCAAAGACCCCATCAAAAAGGAGAATTACAGACCGATTTCCCTAATGAATATGGACACCAAAATCCTCAACAAGATTCTTGCTAATAGAATCCAACAGTACATTAAAAGGATTATCCATCATGACCAAGTGGGATTCATACCTGGGATGCAAGCGTGGTTCAACATTCGCAAATCGATCAGCGTGATACATCATATCAACAGGAAAAGACTCAGGAACCATATGATCCTCTCAATTGATGCAGAAAAAGCATTTGACAAAATACAGCATCCTTTCCTGATTAAAACTCTTCAGAGTGTAGGAATAGAGGGTACATTTCTCAATCTCATAAAAGCCATCTATGAAAAGCCTACAGCAAATATTATTCTCAATGGGGAGAAGCTGGAAGCCTTTCCCTTAAGATCAGGAACACGACAAGGATGCCCACTCTCACCACTATTATTCAACATAGTACTAGAAGTCCTTGCAACAGCAATCAGACAACAAAAAGGGATCAAAGGTATCCAAATCGGCAGAGAAGAAGTCAAAATGTCTCTCTTCGCAGATGACATGATACTCTATATGAAAAACCCAAAAGAATCCACTCCCAAACTATTAGAAGTGATAGAGCAATTCAGTAATGTGGAGGGATACAAAATCAATACTCAGAAATCAGTTGCATTTCTATACACGAATAACAAGACTGAAGAAAGAGAAATTAGGGAAATCCATCCCATTTACAATAGCACCAAAAACCATACGTTACCTTGGAATTAACTTAACCAGAGACATAAAGGACCTATATTCTAGAAACTATAAATCACTCTTGAAAGACATTGAGGAAGACACAAAAAGACTGAAAAATATTCCATGCTCATGGATCGGAAGAATTAACATAGTTAAAATGTCCATGTACCCAGAGCAATCTACACTTTCAATGCTATCCTGATCAAAATACCGAGGACATTTTTCAAAGAACTGGAACAAATAGTCCTTAAATTTGTATGGAAACAGAAAAGGCCCCGAATCTCCAAGGAACTGTTGAAAAGGAAAAACAAAGCTGGGGGCTTCACAATACCGGATTTCGAGCTGTACTACAAAGCTGTGATCACAAAGACAGCATGGTACTGGCACAAAAACAGACACATAGACCAGTGGAACAGAAGAGAGAACCCAGAAATGGACCCTCGGCTCTTTGGGCAACTAATCTTTGATAAAGCAGGAAAAAACATCCGGTGGGAAAAAGTCTCTTCAATAAATGGTGCTGGGAAAATTGGACAGCTACATGCAAAAGAATGAAACTTGACCACTCTCTCACACCATACACAAAAATAAACTCCAAATGGATGAAAGACCTCGATGTGAGACAGGAATCCATCA
>NW_024426119.1:12565307-12596427 GCF_017311325.1 Ursus maritimus | reverse complement strand
AATGAAACTGGAAGGATTATTAGAAACTTTTATCAACAGCTATATGCCAAAACACTGTTTTCTTGAGTTTGTCCAGTAAGCCCCTGGGGGGCACAGGCTTGTATACCCACTGGAGTCCCCAAGTTCCCTCCCTCTATATGCCTTCTAGTTTAAAGCTGCAGGGGCTAGGAATCTTGGGGGAATGGGGGTGATTTTGTTTCCTGGGGTCATTTGTTGCAGGAAAGTTATTTTCTGTTTTCAAAGGTGTCCCAGGCATGTTGTTGAATAACAGCCTTTCCTCTCCAGGGGACGTCTGCAAAATGTAATTGCTGCCTGCATTGTAGTCTGCCGTTATGATTCTCCTGGGCCTGGGGAGGCTGCCAGAATTTCTACCTTGGCTAATCTCTTAGGTGGGGGATGCGCTGACCTCCCTCACGCTGTGTGTCCTAGCTGTGCCAACTTCGTTCTTCTGAGAGCTGCACAGCAGGATATGGTCACACTCGACTACAAACCACTCAAAACTAGCTTTGCCAAGCTAGGTCTCTATTCCATGTCAATCTTCACATGGAATGCAGGTGGAAAGGACTGATGACACTGCAGGGATGGACCTCCCATCGTCTCCATTAAGTTCCAGTGTGATAAACAAATCTGGGGGATTTGGCTCTGCAGTTCGAGCTAGACCAGTCCTCCATGGGCCATTAACTCAAGATCAAGTTTTTAAACTTCAAGATTCAATTTTCTTTGACCTGAACTGGTAGGGGGACTGTTTTGTCCTGCAGGTACCCCCATGGTGAGAAACTGCTACAGTAAGCTGTCTGCAGTACCTTTTCTGGATCTCGGTATTTCTCTGTGTGGCATGTTCTCCAATGCCATACCGAGTCAAACCTGGCTTATTCTTCATCATTGCTACCTCCTCTCATCACTGTCTGAGTTAGGTCTCCCTCCCTCCATGCACCTGGGGTCTCCTGCCTTCTGGCTTTTCCCACACTCTGCTGTACGTACCCAGCAGGAGCTGCTTGGTCTACTTGGGCTGTGTTCCGTGTCAGGGCTTCACACATAGCATCTCATGTAAAGTTCAGTCAATGCCTTTGGCTTCTTCACTGTGCAGATGAGAAATTGGAAGTTTGCTGAGATTAAGAAACTTGCTCAAGGTCACACACGTGGCTGCCAACTGGCATTTTAGATTCAAATCAAGGCAGCCCAAGTCCACATGGGCCTCCCTGTGACTCCCCTGACTTCATATAATCAGGGACCATGGCATGTCCGTCTCTGTGTCCAGAGCACCACTCAGAATGCTCAGCACATGGAAAGAACTCTAGAATGAACTGGCAGACTGACCACATACTGAAGTAATCTGCATGCAGGTCTGTCTTGGGAGGCTGCAAATTCTTTATGAGTAAGGGTTGTAGCTGTTTTATAGCTGATGGCTGGTCAATATCGAAGACTCTGGCACAGAACAATATAAGCACAAAGAATAGCAAACACAATAGTGAGCGTGTTTTCATAAACCAGGCACTATTGAAATACTTTACATCTACAATATTTTGGAAATATTTTATTTTATTATTATTATTATTAGAGAGAGAGTATGAGTAGGGGAGGGGTAGAGGGAGAGGGAGAGAGAGAATCTTAAGAGGAGGCACTGACTGTGGAGCCTGAAGCAAGGCTTCATCTCACAACCCTGAGATCATGACCCGAGCCGAAATCAAGAGTCAGATGCTTAACCGACTGAGCCACCCAGGTGCCCCTACAGCTATGTTTTAAATCTTGACAACAACTCTATGAGGCAAATTCTCTTACGGTGCCTGTTTTACAGATGCAGACACGGAGGCACTGATAGGCTAGGTAATAGACAAGGCAAGAAACAACAATTGTTGGAGAGGATGTGGAGAACAGGGATTGTTGGTGGGAATGCAAGTTGGTACAGCCACTCTGGAAAACAGTGTGGAGGTCCCTTAAAAAGTTAAAAATTGAGCTACCCTATGATCCAGGCATTGCACTACTGGGTGTTTACCCCAAAGATACAGACGTAGTGAAGAGAAGGGCCATATGCACCCCAATGTTCATAGCAGCTTTGTCCACAATAGCTATATTGTGGAAGGAGCCGAGATGCCCTTCAACAGATGACTGGATTAAGAAGTTGTGGTCCATATATACAATGGAATATTACTCAGCCATCAGAAAGAACGAGTTCTCAACATTTGCTGCAACATGGACGGCACTGAGGAGATAATGCTAAGTGAAATAAGTCAAGCAGAGAAAGACAACTATCATATGATTTCTCTCATCTATGGAACATAAGAACTAGGAAGATCGGTAGGGGAAGAAAGGGATAAAGAAAGGGGGGGTAATCAGAAGGGGGAATGAAACATGAGAGACTGTGGACTCTGAGAAACAAACTGAGGGCCTTAGAGGGGAGGGGGTGGGGGAATGGGATAGACCGGTGATGGGTAGTAAGGAGGGCACGTATTGCATGGTGCACTGGGTGTTATATGCAACTAATGAATCATCGAGCTTTACATCGGAAACCGGGGATGTACTGTATGGTGACTAACATAATATAATAAAAAATCATTAATAAAAAAAATGTGGTTTCCTAAAGCCCAGAACTAGATGGGAATATAAATCATTGACACAATTTCTTTTTTGTGGGCATTGAAGTTTTTATCAATTTATGCCCTGGTTCTTTGAAAGTTTGAGCAAGCCTACAAATATATGTGTGACTTGATAAAATGAAAGAAAAAGAAGTGGGGGAAGTAACTGACACAAGAAAATAAGGGTAGGGACAATATAAAATTGGGAAATGAAGTTATAATGGAAAATATGTAGTGAAGTTTTTTTCTTTGTACCCGCCACAGCTCTAGAACATGAGCCCAGGATGTGGCATCACCAGAGCTGACCTTGAACTCTGGGCTGCAATTTACTTTTTCTTTGTCCTCAAACAGGTCATTACCCCTCCAATATGACTTGTTTTTATCTCTTAGATGGGAAAGATGAAGATTGTTTCCTGAAGATAGTGGGAATCTACTCGTGAATATACTTTGTAAGTCATAAAGTGCCTCAGTCCTTCACTTGCTGTTCCCTGCAAGCTTCCCTGTTTCCCTTTCCTTTTGTATCACCACCCCCCTTCGAGATTCTTATTCATTTTTCTGGAACTCTGTTCAAACATCACAACCTCCTGAAAGCCCTCTGGGACTGCCCAGGTTTGGTCATGGGCCCCTTTTCTGTGATCTTCCTTCAGAACAAAAGGCAGGCATGGCAGTGAATTTTGGAGTCTGTGAAGCTTGGGTTCACGATCCCACTCTGCCACTTTCTACATGTGTGACCTTGGCCAAGTTAGTAAAACCGTCTGAGTCCAATCTTACGTATTAATCTTATCTTACCTCCATTTTGTGAGAATTAGAGATAGGACATAGAAAGCACAAAGGACATAATAGGGCTCAGTAAATTTTGGTTATTGTTACTGAAATAATGCCCTTGGATTAAGATTCCCACGTAAAGGTTTCAAAATTGCTTAGTTTGCTAAAACATATTAAGTCCGTGTTTACATTTGAAAGCTTTTGAAGATGGCTAATGAAAAACATATGGAACAACTTAAAACTAATTCTTGGTCCACACTGAAATAATTGCAGAATATTTATATTATCCCAAATGAATGTTTATCAAGCTAATAAATGAAAATCAAGGTTAATTTTACCAATTTTTTTTTTCCTGAGGAGGAGTGTCTGGATTCTTCCTATTGTTTGCTTCTGTCTTCAGATAACTGTTTAGACTAATTTGTGGTTACTTTTTAAGAATCTTCAGCTTATTAGGTTTCCTCCTTTCATGTCAGAGATTAGTCTCCTTTATGTACACATTAGGTACTCAATGTGCGCAGAATTTCTAGCCATTTTCACAAATATCGTACTTGTTTACTCTTCATAGCAATCATGTCAATCTAATGCTCATTTTAAAGAGGAGGACATTGAGACTCAGTGTTCCCTTTGAGATACTAACACTTGACTGAGTCATTACTCAAACCCTGGTCTTGACTCCATAACTTATGTTCTTATCCCAAAACAATGTTTTCCGTTGCTTGTGACCTGAGGGTGTGGGGTTATAAAATAAACCGGAAAATTTCTTAGCCAAAGCAGCTTGGACTCAAATTGTCAAGAGGAAGTGAGAAGTAACTCAGAGTTTTAAGCAAATTTGCATGTATCTCCTTCTGGCTACTCTCCTCTGCTTTTGCCCACCTTGAAATGCTGCTGTTCCCAGAGTTTCTTCCACAGTCCCCCTTCTGATTTACCCCCAGGGATTCAATTTAATCTCTCTGCGCATGCCTCAGTCAGCGTCTCCCACCTGCAATCAGCCTGCCTGCCCCACTCCTCCCCGGAGCTAAGGAGCAAACCTGATCACGTCAGTCCCTGACTTCCAGCCTTCTGGGTTGCCTCACTGCCTTTAGGATAAAGCTCCAAGTGCTCTGCCTGGAGTACAAGAGTCTCACGATCTGGCCTCTCCCAACCACAATCTCCAGCCTCGTCTCCAGCCATGGCCATCATGCCGGTGACTTCAGTCCCTGTCCTTGCTGTTCCCTGAAAGCTCATATTCACTCACCTCAGGTCTTTGTTCGTGCTGCTCTCTCTACTTGACAAGCCCAGCTGCCATCTGCCTTCAGGAGCCCCTTTCATTCCTTCACCTTCCCTGACCTCCCCAGGTTGGGCCATGCCGACCGCTAGGATAGCACTTCTCCTATGGTAGTCAAGATGTTTGCTTGCCTGTCTGTTTCTCCCATAGGTCTCTTTGAAGGACACCGTTTCACCTCCATACCTCAGACCCTGCAGAGGACTGGCATGTGGGTGGCCAGATGTTTGCCGAAATTAGGCACAGTCTCACGTTGCTACTTAACGGGATGTTTCACTATGTCCTCACGTATCTTGTCCTTTCAAACAGATGTTTAAGTTCGTTTGAGGTTAAGAATCACTTTTTCTATCTATCCTCGTCCCCCTTTTGAGAATTTACCTTAATTGTTCATATTTTTGCCTAAAAAGGAACCAGGTGAGAAACTAGTATTAACTTTTCATTTTCACTCTAAGGAAGTTAATACATTAATTCCTATGATGCTTGTCTCAAAAGAACTGTTATTGCTTAATTCAAGTTATGTACACTGCCATTAATGTGATTTGAATCTCCAAGGGTCAGTCTTTAAGAAATTCAGCCATGTAGGTGCATTTACATTATGAAAGTGATTGATTATGGTAACTCCTATTAAATCAAGTAGTTGATACATGAACACAGTGGTTAACGTTAACATGTAGCCACTTAACCCTTTCTCACTGGCTGTCTAGAAAACAAACTTCCCATCTTGATCCCCAACCAACTGCTTCATTCTAGTTGATCACTAATTTGTCTTTTCTCTATGAGTAGTAACCAAATTTTTAAGTATTCCTTTCTCCTTCCCATCACTAACTACTGCAAGGTTGACCAAAAGCAACATCCCTGTTGAACACGTACTTTTCTTTTACTGTCCATAAGCTCTAGACCCCATTCACATGTTCAATTTTTCCTTTTTAGGTATTTTTTAAAAAGTTATGTGACATCTAATGTATGCAGAAAAAGTCCCCAAAACATAATATAATTAACACCTGTTTATCCATCAACCAGCTTAAGAAATAAGCTATTTTCGGAACAGTTGAAACCCCCTAGAACCTTCTCGATAACCTTTTTGTCTCTTTGCTGTCCCAGAGCTAAGTAGTATCCTGAATTTGGGGCTTATTGTCTTTCTCTAAATCTTAGTTTTATGCCATATGTATATATCTCTACAAATTATTGTTTATTTTCAGTTTTTGAACTTTATAAAAATGGTAAGACTACAAATATTCTTCTGCAGTTTTTCTTTATTCTACATTCTGTAAGATTCGTTTACATATCCATGTACAGCTCTAGCTCGTTCATTTCACTGCCAGAGAGAATTCCACTGCACAAACATTTTACTTCTCTTGCCCATGAGCACTGGGATTGTCTCCAGGGTTTCCAGTGCCGGTATGATCATTTGTATACATGTCTTCCCAGCCACCTGTACACAGATTTTCTAGAATACATCTCCAGGAATAGAACAGCTGGTAATAGGGTATCTGCACCTTCAGTTTTAAGGCAAAGTCACTTTTCTCATCAACAGTCGATAACATTTTCTGCTGTTCCACATCCTCAACTACATTTGTATGATCAGATTTTAAAAGATTGCTAATATGGTGAGTCTTGTGGGCTCAACTGTGTCCTCCCAAAATTCATATGTGAAGTGCTAACCCTCAGTGACTCAGAATGTGACTGCACTTGGAGTTAGGGTCTTTAAAGAGGTAGTTATGGTTAAATGAGGTCATTAAGGTGGGCCCTAATCTCATGGGACTAGTGTCCTTATTAGAAGAGGAGATTAGGACACAGGCATACACAGAGGAGGACAGTGCAAAGACATGGGGAGAAGACAGTCATCTGCAAGCCCAAGACAAAGGCCCTCAGAAAAAATCAATGCTGCCCACACCTCGATGTTGGACTTCTAGTCTCCAGAGCCATGCAGAGATAAAGCTCTGTCACTACATTGTATACCCAAAACTAATACTACACTGTATGTTAACTAACTGAAATTTAAATAAAAACTTAAAAAAATAGGAAAGAAGTCTCTGTTGTTTGAGCCAGTGAGTTCATGGAGCTTTGTTACTGCGGCTCTAGCAAACCCAGGCAAAGAAGTTCAAAATCAGAGTTTTAATTTGTATCTCTCTTGTTTACAATTGACGTAAACGGAGTGGGGGCAGTGCAGAAGGAAAGGGAGAAGCAGATTCCTAACGGAGCAGGGAGCCCGACGTGGGGCTTGATCCCAGGACCCCAGGATCATGACCTGAGCAGAAGGCAGATGCTTAACTGAGCCCCTCAGCCTCCCCTATAAAATTCTTTTTAAAAAGTCTTTCACTTTGTATATTTTTATAGTGCTGTTTCCTTCTCTTAATATATACACACATTGGACACTTCTTTTTGGTCATTTTTAAGTGCTGTAAATATCATCTCCCTGTGACCTGCTTTTCATACTTTTATGATGTCTTTTGAGAAATAGCAGTTTAAAAAATTTAATGTACTCAGATGTATCAATTTTTCCTTCATGATTTTGCTTAAGAAATAATTCCCTGTCCCTAGAGCATAAAGATATTTTTCTCTATTTTCTTCTGATGTTTTAAAAGTTTTGCTTATTCATATTTAGGCTGTTAATCCACCAATGGGCAGAATTTTCAGCCAGTGTTCCTTAAAGGTGAGTAGGGCTTTCTTAAAGGTAATATGCTCCTCATCTTCGGGCGTGGTGTTCAAATAGTCTGGACAATCATGAGGTAGAGCTCTTATAAGGAGAAGTCCAGGGTCAGGTTGTTGTATAAACCATATTGACTGTCTGGTCATGGATCTGAGTACAACAGGCATTTTTGCCTGAAAATAATTAACATTTCAACTGTTCTCTCAGAGTACTTTGTTATCCTATCTTGGCTACACTTCATCTACTGACTCTTATTTGAAAGCCACAACCTACTCTACCAAGTAATTTAAGGTTATGGACAACTCAGCAAATGCTATAAATGGACAGACTTTGGTAACTGTTAAGAATTAGACATAAACAGTGGCCCCTGGGTGGCTCAGTCGTTAAGCGTCTGCCTTCGGCTCAGGGCATGATCCCGGCGTTATGGGATGGAGCCCCGCATCAGGCTCCTCCGCTGGGAGCCTGCTTCTTCCTCTCCCACTCCCCTTGCTTGTGTTCCCTCTCTCGCTGGCTGTCTCTCTCTGTCAAATAAATAAATAAAATCTTTAAAAAAAAAAAGAATTAGATGTAAACAGCCTATGGTTTCCTCCTTTGCAACATGACTCTGCTCTAATTTCCTGGTGGACACCGGGGACTGAACATTGCTCACTTTGATTTTTCTTATTAGTTACAGACTGTTTGGGTCCATCTCCATAACTATCTGGCTGTGTGAGCCTGGGCGAGTTTCTAATTTATGTAAGCCTCAGTTTTGTCATCCATGAAATGGAGTTAATAGCTGTAACTATATCTTAAGGTTATGCTACCTAGTAATCCATGTAAAAGCCATTATGAGACAGTGTCTGGCACCTAGTCAGTAAATCTTACCTATTTTATGGTAGTAGTAGTAGTAGTAAAAGTAACTGTTGTATTTTGTTACTATACTCATTGTTCTTATATCAGGTTAAAATTTTCAGGCACACATGAGAACTTAGAAAGGCACTAAAGGAGGAAAAACAACTCATTTTTGTAGGTACCAATTCTGGCCCAAGCCCTTTGCAAAAAATTCCTTATCTGACCTTTCATCAATCTGGTAAGGTTCTAATGACCTAGCTTTTAAAGAGAAATTCTGGCTGAGAGAGTTTAAATAACCCCTCCTAAAGTTACTTGGTCTGCAACCACAGAGCTAGGCTCTAAATGCTATTATCTGATACAAAAGCCTAAAATCTGTTCGTGATGTTAACACTATCTTCGGAAATCACTTGAGGCTCAAACAGATCGGTGTCCCTGCCGCCAAAGCCCAGGCTGCTGACCTTAGTAGCTGTGAGAAGTGAGCGCAGGGCCTCCCTGGAGTTTCCGCAGGACTTTGCACAGTGTTTTGACAGGCCTACAAGGGAGCGCAGAGCTGGGAGAAGCACGCTGGCCTACATCTCAGGGGGCCTGGGGCTTCAGGCCTGTCTCTACTATTTACCAGCTGGCTGCTGGGTAAGCCACTGAACACTCCCCAGATCTTGTGTTCTCCACATAAAGCAGGACACTCAATGATATCAGGTAATCTTCAAATTCCTTTGTACGGCTTCATTCTCAGAATCCAAAAATTCTACAAAGCACTACATAGGGTCCTACAAGGAAGCCCCTCCCAGGCCCCAGCCAAATCCAGAGAGTGACTTCGCAGTTCCCCAGCTACTCTGTTAGCTTTTCTTTCAGCCTCAGTAAGCTAGAAATGGACCTCTCAGCTCCTAAATCATGTCCATGGGTTCCTGTAAAGGAGAACCCTTCCTTGCCTCTTCCTCACTCTGGTCCATGGAGCTCCTAGTCTTGCGGCTGCAACACGCCAGTGTCTGCCTCGTCATCTCATGGTGTTCTCCTCTCCTGTGTCCGTGTCTCCCTGTCTCTCCTCCTCTTATAAGGACACCAATCCTATTGGATAAAGGGCCCACCCTACTCCGGTAGGACCTCATCTGAACTCATTACATCTGCAAAGATCTTATTTCCAAATACAGTCACCTTCTGAGGTACCTGAGGTTAGGTCTTCAACATAGCTTTTGCGGGGGGGGGGGGCACAACTGAACCCATAACAGTGGCTAAATTGTACTTTGTCTGATCCATCCATCAGCAATGGCTCCCCAACCCAACATAATACAGGGAAGGAGGGGGGCAACTTCAGAACCTAAACCAGGAAAAAAGGTAGGAATCATCATAAAAATTGAGTCACCCATCCCCAGCACAGCAATCAGAGGTCACTTCCCCACCTCTGCTTTTTGAGTGGAGAGATTCACAATTGTTTCCTCTCCTGGGGAAATATGAAAGTTAGCCCGCTTGGCTGGGGCTCTGCCACTTTCCTGAGGCTGCTCCAGATTGGCAGACAGCCAGCTGTTGCTGCTGGAGGGATAAAATCCCCTCATCATGAATAAGGAAACTGCTGAATAAAGCCTTGAATTTCAAGAGAGGAAATAGAAATAGGTTGCAAAAGTGTTTTCCTCCTCCATAATGAGAAGGGCATGTGTGGCCATGCAGGGGGCTGTGAACCCATATCAGTACCGAGAGGAGCCCTAAGGGTCCACGGCCAGCACACAGTGAGGGGCACTGCCTGGGAGACGCCTGCTGAGGCCTGGGCAGGAACCCACCCACCTCCCCATCAACTGTGTCTCAGACCTGGGACGCCCGTATTGTGGGGTAAGAGTCATAGGAAATGACAAACACAGAACACTTCTTGTTGACTTCCTCAAGTGAGAGCTCCAAGACAGATTTGATTCAGCTTGGAAAGGAAATGTTAGCTATCTAGCAACATAAGTATTGTGGAGAAACCTGCAACTGTTACAATTAAAACTCATATTATTTAACTTGTATTGTCTCTGTAAGACATACTATGCACATAAACTCTGTCAGGCTAAATTTGTACACTTTTAGTGCCTGCCAAGATTGGGTTCCCAGGGAGGCAGACACTGAGCTAGTGATGTGCGTGGAGGAAGGTTATTATTGTAAGGTCCTCGTGGGAGATACACCTGTGGGGGTGAAGAGAGGAAAGCAGAGTTGGGTAGGGGGAGCAGAGCTGCTGTGCAGTCCCAACACAAGCCTCAGCATGGGCCATGCAGAGCTCTAGAACCAGAAGAGCCCTGAAGAGTTGTCCCAAAGTGGGGGTAAAGGGGCAGGCAATTTTAGCCCCCCATCAACCAATCATTGGATGAAAACTCCCCCAGGAAAAGGGCCATGACCTTGATCATGGTGGGTTCCTTTAGCTAAGGCGGTTTCTGGAGAGGAATTTACCTGGAACTTGTAGGCAGCAAGGGGAATGAGTGCCTAGGAACTGAAGGGGGTGGTGGTGGTCAGGACAGCACTCCACAGCGTGACAGTGCTCTCACTCCAGAGTGACATGGGATGATGCTCCAAGCAGGGTCTGGCCACTCAGCACCAGCTGGCATCCTCTGCTCCATTAGCAGAAACATCTAATCCCAAAGATTGCCCTGTTTGACCAATCGCTCACTTAATCACAAAGGCACTCATGTCCCACCCGACAGGAGACAAGTGAATATCACACTGTGGGGGCTGATAGGGGGCATCCAGGTGACAGCCAGTGCCCTTCTAGGGGCAGGTTCTTGGGTAACCTATGGGCAATAGCACACCGGTTAAATAAACTGAGGCCTGTCTGCAGGGTAGATCATTAAAATGGAAGTTGTAGAAGACTGTAAGAGAATAAAACAGCGTGGACTGTATGATCCCATTTCCGGGAAAAGATAGACATACGGAAGACTCTAGAAAAATGGCCATGAAAATTGAGTAGTGGGATTATAGATTATTCTAATCTTTCCCCTTTTACTTAAATATATTTTCTGGATCAACCCAATATGTTACTTTTGTAATGGGGAAAAAATTAGTTTTTCTCTAAAGATTATAGAGGAAATTATTTTTTTTCATAAGATACACCTTGTAAGAAGTAGGCCTGCAACTACATTAATCAAACAGTGAGTTGCTTAACCACCAGTGACAGAAATCAGAAAAGGGACTTTAAGTGGAATTTGTATACTAACAATGGCCACTTCAGAGCCTGGGAGACTTGAGAAAGAATGAGACTGGATATGATGAGGTTTGAAAACCTCCCCCCAAAGTAAAAGCAATGTCACAAAGTCATTGCCATGCAGGATACCTGCTAAGCTTACAGTTTTGCTTGGTGCTTTCATAGGACAACCACTGAAAAGTACAGCCAGTTGAGAAATGAGCACGCCAGGTGAGCTCTGCACGCTGCAAGGCAAGATGCGCCCGCACTGCTCACGTAGTGTCAGTCTGTATCACTGAAATCTATCAGCTCAGGGGAAGTTACAGAACACTGCATTGTTGCAGAAAGCCATTCACATCTTCCTCTGGGAAAAGCCCTAAGGCCTGTCACAGGGCTGCGCAGGAGCTGCCCCACTGCACCTACAGCCAGCTGGTGACTTCAGCCCAACTGAGGATTTGTCAGGATTCCGACCCCTTCCCAAGGGAAAAAATCAGTGACTTGGGAAAACACCTATACGGTGGAATGGTTTCCTCTTAATGACATACATAGTTTTGTCTTTCGTTAGTCTGTTTCTTAATTTTTAATGCTGGTCAGTGTCCAAAATTAAGATGCAGTCAGTGGTTGCTCCAACCTAAGATATTTGTATGGAAAAGCACAAACTGGCTTTATATATTGACATAAACAGAACTTCAGAGAACACTAAATACATCTCAGTTACCATTTTGTCTTCTCAGCAAGCTATTTTGAGGTAGTTTTCTATTAACAATTAGCAGAGTGAAACTTGGGTTTAAATTTATGTCTAAAGTCCCTGTCGGTAACAACTTTTCATCAGGCAGATTGCTGCCTGGACACTGCTCCCCCAATCCCCTCATTTCCAGGCTTCAGCAATTCCTCCTCATGGAGCGCCATCTGCCATGCTCACAATGAGTTGTAATTAGCACCATGCTTCTCGCACTAACCTCTCTGGAACTGTGAAGTTATGTACATTTTCCAGAAGTTTTAGGAGAAAACTTGTCACATGTAGTAGGACATACAAACCATAAAATGTAGATGGATTTTTGAGAGGAAGTATGAAACTCCAAGAAATTTCAACTCCCACCAAATCTCCAGATCTTGAGGGCTACAAGCTAGCAAACTTTTGGTATTTCTTATGTCTCTACAAGAAGTCCAAGAAGTCTTGACCAAGGGAAAAGAATCTAGGAGCAGATATGGTCACCGGCATTTGGGGGAACAGAGCACAAGGTAAACGGTAGTCCTGGGGGAACTGGGATGAAAACCTCCAGCAGAGAGATGTTATTTATGTTATCTTCCTTGGTATTAGACGGATTTCAACAATTTCGTTCATAACCTGTCACTAGGTCCTGTAATGCCAGAGAGGAGTCTTAGTTTCTGCTCTCAAAGAGCTCAGTTTAGGAGCTAATAAATCCAGGCACGAAGGCATGTAACAAGTGTTTTTGGGAAGTCCAAAAGGGTCCATTTTTTTCTTGGGAAACAAGTAACACTACAGGACATAGTGGTATTTGACCTGGGATTTTAGCGATCAAAGAATTAGCCAGGTTCAACTGTGTGGCAGGCAGAGATGGAAAGGGATTCTCACGGCTCTTACTACTGTCAGCAGTGTGCACTCACGGAGCTGGGACAGCTTCGGTGCTGGGCCACAGACAGGAGTCCTCAGGGAAACGAAATCAGCTGTCCACACCATCGCAGCAAGGGGTCGCCTTTCCACCTCTGCGTCTGGACTAGAGGATTCTTCAAATCCATTTCTTTCCCTGGGGAAATATGAAAGCTCACCAATATGGCCAAGGCCTGCTTCCTCCTGATTTGCTAAGAAAAACAGTTGCTGCTTAAGGAAATTATAAAGGCTGTGAAAAAAATTTTTCTTCTCCCTACAAACATTATGAATGACAAAAATTGGTTCAGCTTAGAGAAATTTTTTTCTTAAAGTGCTAGATGGTCTCTGCAATTAGCGTTTCCCTTAAATACAATTTCTTCAAAGACTGTTAGCAAGCACACTTGGCCATGTCTCTATGCCTTGGTATTCTTAATTAAAAGTTCCATGTGCTATAAAGGGGCTCTTTGAGTGAGCAATGGACAAGGGGATAGGCTTCCTAGAAGGCAGTGGCCAAAGTTAGTCCACCAAGAAGGGAAAACCAAGATTATAAAATTTGTCCTTTGCAGGAGGAGGAGGGAAGCTATCTTCCCCATGTTTTGCAAAACTTCCATGTCACTTGTAAGTTCTAGAGCTGACATTTTGAAATTACCCTGAACTTGAATTTTCTGGCCTACCCCACCCTCAAACAGATAACAGATAAACAGCAAAACTTAAATTCAGGAAGATTATAATAGAAGTACTATATTTTACACTCTTTCCCAAACATTTCAAATTTTATAATTATATTCCTTTCGTTACACAAAACAGAAATTTAATAACCCCGTGTTCTTGAGCAAATAATATAACCACAGTACCTCACTTTTAACATTTGTAATAACTGGGGTAAGAATACCTAGTACCAGGATTGTTTGAGGGCTAAATGCATAAAGGCATGTAAATTATTTAGAATACTATTGCCTGAGACATGGAAAGAGCTAAGTACGTGGGCACTAGGGTTAGGTGGAGGACAAACACTGACGTGTAATGTATGTGATGGGGTAAATTGTTTCTTTTCACTGATAACTCGGGTGCTTTAGCAAAAGCGGAAAGCCTCTCCTTTCTTTATAGAAGTACAATCAGACATTTGTCTGAAGTCATATTTTTCCTGCTCACAGTTAGAAGTTGACACCATTTGTATCTTTCAAACCAGGTGAAGATGAGCCAGCTTGAAGAATCCCCTTTTCCACTATGTTTCATTAGATGACAGAGAGATAACAAGGCTCTAAGGAGAAACTGTCCAAGTTGAAGAAAAGATGGATTCTGGATCTTTGGGATAGCTGGGATTTCCATTTCTACTCATATTTGGCATCCCTGAGGCAGAAGCATCTTGGAATGGAGAAAGCATCATGGCTCCATGGGGAGGCTATGTACCAAGCACATAATTACTGAGAGCAGCAGTGAAGTAAGTTCACTGTATATAGCCAGGCCAGCCCAGGCCGAGTGAAGCCACTGGGACAGTTGCCTGAACTTGAAATTGTTGGGCCTAAACAGAGGCACCTTTAGAGCAAACCAATGGGCTAAAGAACAAAACTACCCACATTCCCTTGACCCTTTACTCAGAATTAAGACTTGGGGTCCTGGTACAGTCTAAACAGTGAAGGAAGCTCTAGTAATTCCATTAACAATATTTCTTGCTGCCTTTTACAAGTGAGGGCTCCAAATGATACTTTCACACCCCAACTAGTATGAATAAATCCTTGTCTATTACATATAGAACTAAATATCACTCCATTTTTGTTGTTTTTGTTTCATACAAAAAATGCTTTGTCAGATCATACGTCATCAAAAGTACACTTTTTATAAAGCCCTAGAATCACTTTAAAGCATATACATTGTGATACAGCAGATGCCTCAAGAAGGTTTTTGTGCATTTATGTTTGGTGCTAGG
Organism: Ursus maritimus; assembly: GCF_017311325.1. Taxonomy (NCBI): domain Eukaryota; kingdom Metazoa; phylum Chordata; class Mammalia; order Carnivora; family Ursidae; genus Ursus; species Ursus maritimus. The sequence goes on along the minus strand of NW_024426119.1, from coordinate 12,581,669 downwards.
CATATAGCGACACCATTTCTTCCATGAGTGGAAGTGCGCAATTTCAAAGAAACCTCCACATGATCGAACCATCTATACCATATTTGGCCACAAAAACAATCTTGTCCTCCCCATTAAGAGACAGCCAAATGCTATATCATGAGGCCCTTGTTTGCACTGTCTTTAGGTTGTGTCCATTCATTTTTTACATAAAATCCTCCTAGAATGGGACCTGTGGGTAAGAGCAGACTTGTTAATGAATTAAAGCACACTTATGGGATAGATGCTTAAAATCAATGTTGTGGAAGAGTGTAAGCTCAGAAAAATTAAAGAAGTCTAACACAAAATCGTCCTAAGTAATCCTATTTCTAGGGGGAAAAAAGTGTGCACATGGGCAAACACTGTGAGAAAATCCACTAAAATCAACCCAGCAAGTTGACTCTGGATGGTTGGATTACAGATGATTCTGATCTTTCTCTGTTTGCTTATCTGTATTTTCTGGATTTTCCAAAATGAAGACGTATTACTTCTACAGTAGAACCCCTCCCCCCTCAAGAAATTGATAATTCTGTGGGGAGACAGAACTAAAGCAACGTTAAGTAGACAACAAACTTGAGTAATCAATAGATGAAGACATCAGATGACACTTTTAAATGGAGTTAGTATGTTTAAAGTTGCCACTTCAGAGCCTTGGTACTTGGGAAAGGCAAATCAGGGTAAAAGAATAAGGCTTTCGACACCCAGGAGGGTAGGAGTTCCCCGAAACCTCAAGAATAAATGAGAAGTCTGTAGAAGGCTCTCCCTGGCTCCCTTACATGTCAAATACTGGGCCCCTTGCCAGGCAGAAAGAGACCCACACTACTTAACTGGTATAATATATATAAGAAAGTAATGTATTTATGTAGAAAGGGGGAAACCAAGAACCATGAGCCGGCGGGCGGACTACATCAGGCCCAACCCAGGGCAGCAAATGGGAAGTAGCTGGAGGAGGAGCTCAGCTGCATGAATTGCGGGACTGAGCATTGGACAGAGGCACTGCTGCCCACTCCCAAGGAAGAAAAGCAGTGTCCCTGGGGATGTGCACGCTACCAGGAATGAACTTGAGAGCTAGTCTACAATGAATGACATGCTTTCATTTTGGTTATTTCACTTCTTGACCTTTCAGAGTAGTCAGTGTTGGGGCGTCTGAGCGGCCAAGTCAGTTAAGCGTTGATCTTCGGCTCAGGTCATGACTGATCCCAGGGTCCTGGAATCGAGTCCCACATTGGGCTCCCCACTCAGCGGGGAGCCTGCTTCTCCCTCCCCCCCTGCCCCCTACCCCACCCTCCATGCTCCTTCTCTCTCTCTCTCTCAAATAAATAAAATCTTAAAAAAAAAAATAAAAGTAGTATGTGTCGTTATTAACATGCAGTCAATGTTTACCCCAGAGGGGTTCATTGGAAGCAACCACAAACTGGTTAAATTGATCCAAACGAAGTAAAACCAGGGAAAGCTCTATGACTACCTCCAAATTTCACATCTGTTTTCATGTCGGAGGGAAAGAAAAGGATGGAAGCTTTCCTAGTTCTTAGTCTCTTTAGTTTTATTACTTCTCGTCTCTCTCTCCCTCTCTAAAACATTCTGGACCCCTTTACTTCTTAAAAAGTGCTATAAATCTTCTAGTTCACTCAAAAGGGTGTCAAATGGGACTTTTCAACTTTATCTCACTTAACATCAGTCTTTATGGCAACAAGAAGACCTGAGGAAGAAGACCAGATGGTAGAGAGGAGGCTGAGAACGGACAAGTCCGTGGACTAGAGAACAGCACGGTAGAGAGTTAAGAGCCCACCACTGTAGGAGTGTCTTAGATAAGTTACTAAACCACATGTAATCCTTCCAGCAACCTGCTGTGAGCAAGGAATTATTGGTATCATTAGACAAGGAGAGAAGCCCAGAGGATAAAACCCTTAGAACAATGCCTGGAGCAGAATTATTGTTCTATTAGTGTCAGTTAAATGCACTTACAGGGGGTACTCAACACCCAGACAATCAAGACCATACCTTGTCTGTTTCCAAAGAATCATGTCTCAGTCAGTGTTGCTTCTAAACCAGGGAGCCAAGTCTTCCAAATTCTGAGAAATCAAACATAGTTGCCATCAATTAATTTCCAGATTGACATCTTCAGTTGCTTCATCATATGACGCATTTTAATAATCACACTCTTATTTAAAAATTCCCAGTTTAGGGACCAGTAGTGCTGATGGAGAGAAGCTGCTACCCATGGCTTAATTTGATCTGAGCCATATACAGTATGTGAAAATGTAATCTTCCCTTCGAAGTATTTTATGACAATATTCTAGAATAGGGAATTGGCAAAGTGTTTTTGGAAAAGAGCCAATCGTAGGTGTTTGGGACTATGCTGACTACATGTGTTTTTGTCGCTGCTGCTGCTGCTTCTTTTTGCAAACTATGCAGCCAACTCTGTAATGATGTAAAAAAATCATTTTTTAGCTCAGATGGCCAGACCAAAAATTTTAAACGTAGGCTAAGAATAGTTTATTTTTTAAAGAAATGTTTTTGAAACAACAAAAATGAAGAGTAATGGCAGGCACTTTGGCCTATAAAGCTTAAAAGATTAACTGAAATATTTACTACAGAAAAAGTTTGCTGACCCCTATTCTAAAGAATCACAAGGTCAGAATATTATTCTAAAAAATGTAACCCTCCATTCCCATTTTTCCTAGTCCACAGAGCTAGTTGTTTTTTTTAAAACAACCACAACAACACATAATCATCTCAGAGGGTGCAGAAAAGGCATTTGACATTCGACAAAATCTATTCCTGATTGAAAACTTCCAGCAAACTAGTTAAGAGAACTTCCTTAATCTGATAAAAAGACATCTAAACAACCTATACATCACCCCATATTTAATTATTAAAGACTGAATGCATTCCTCCTAAGTTCAAAAAGAAGAAAAACATGTTCCCTCTCACCACTTCTATACAGTACTGCACTGGAGGTTCTAAACAGTCCAATAAGGCAGGAAAAAGAAAAAGCATCCATATTGGAAAGGGAATGAAACTGTCTATTCACAGATGACAAGCTTGCCTATACAGAAAATCAGATGCAATCTCCAAAAAAACCCAGTGAGTTTAGCAAATTTGCAAGATACAAGATCAATATACAAAACATAATTGTGTTTGTAAATATCAGCAACAAACAATCGGAAATGGAAATTTTAAAGAATACTATTTATATCAGCATTAAAAATATGAACTTAGGATAAATCTGACAAAAGATGTGTAAAACCTGTAACTGAAACTATGAAATGTTGCTGAAAGAAATTAAAGAAAATCTAACAAACTAGAGAGCTACTCCATATTTTATAATTCAGAAGACTCAGTATTAAAATGGCAATTCTCCTAAAATTGAGGTATAGATTCAACATAATCCTAATAAATATCCCAGCAAACTTTTTTGACAAGTTTATTCTAAAATTGACAAGTTTATTCTAAAATTCACGTGGAAATGCAAAGGACCGAGAATAGCTAAAACAACTTCAAAAAAGAAGTCAGGAAACAAATAAATACTATGTGATTTCAAGACTTATTATAAAGCTACAGTAATCAAAGCAGTGTGGTATTGACAAAAATCAACAATCAGTGAAAGACAATAGAAAGTCTAGAAATAGGACCACACATATACGGAAAAATGATCTTTGACAAAGTTGCAAAGCAGGGTAGAAACAATAGTCTTCTCAATAAATGGTGTTGCAACAGCTGGATATCACATGCAAAGTAGAAACTTTGCGCAGTACTTTGAAGTACCATATACAAATTTTTGTGCATGTACAAACACTACCTCAAAATGGATCATAGGCCTGTATATAACTTCTAGATGAAAACAGAAGAAAACTTTGTGACCCAGAGTTAGATAACAATTTTTTTAGACATGACACCAAAACACAATCCATAAAAGAACAAACCGATAAAATGTACTTTATCAAAATTATACATTCCTGCTCTTTAAAAAGACACTGTTAAATGAAAAGACAAGTGTCTTACCTGGAGAGCATACCTGCATATGATGTATCTAATAAAAGGCTTATCCAAAATACAAAACCTCTTAATACTCAATAATAAAAGATGGAGAGCAGGAAAACAGACCTGTACAGATACTTCATCGAAGAAAATATATGAATGGTAATAAGCACAAGAAAAGATGCTCAACGCCACTAATCTCAGGGAATTGCAAATTTAAAGCACAATGAGGTATCTCTAAACCTATTACAATGGATACAATTTAAAAGACTATGTCAAGTGTTGACGAGGATAGAACGCTCATACACCGGTAGTGGGAATGTAAAATGGTACCACCACTTTGGAGAGCAGTCTGATAGTTTCTTTGGCAGTTAAATATACACCCAGCATATGATGAGCCAGCCGCTGGACACCAAAATAGCCTCAACCCAATTTTTAACACACACACAGTGAACCTAAAAGAAACTGTGGGCTTCAGTTAATAATAATATATCAGGGTGGTTTAGAAAAATAAGGATCTTTCCCTTAAATAAATTCCTCTTATGGGGGTGGGTATTTCAATACCCCTTTCAGTACAAATAGTGGTTCTGTTAATCCTTCAAACAGCCTCTCCCTCTGTGTGACTTACTTGTGCCTTGAGGCATTTGTAGAGCAGCAATCTCCTGAAGTAGTCAGACCACCTGATGTGGGAAGAGGGAAGACTCCAGGCATTTGCCCCTGAGAACTGCAAGTTCTGTGAGTGCAGAGAACACCGGTTGTTTGCTCACTGAGGGACAGTTTTGTTCTGGCAAGTCAACCCAGGGTGAAAATTGGAGGTTGAGTCTCTGGTCCATCAGAGTCCTGGATCTTCGGGAGTATCCCACCAGCTCTCTTTCTGCCCTGATGACCTTGGCTCTTCATTTCAGCAGGCTCTTGTTTCCCATGTTTAACAAGAATGGGGTTTCCTGGATGCTCTGCTCCTCCTCCTCTCCCTGACACTCCCTCTTTCTTCTCTTACACAAAACCTGGTTCATTTCTGCCACAACAGGGCTTCGTCCAAGTCCAGCTTTGATCTCACTTCCCTAGAGAATTCAAACTAGGAACTTTGGAAATCTTCAAGGTCAAATCCTTCACTTTACAAATGAGGTAACAGACTCCATGAGGGAAGGTGATTTTCTTAGGGCCACATAGCTAAGAATGTGTTTTACCTCCACCTTCACACCCTAGGCAGTTGGATAACCTAATGGCTACCATGACCAAATGGCCAAGAATCTTCTGTCCCAATTTCAAATGTTCTGTACAGCCAGTCATTAGGCCACATTAAGAATTTCACTATCGAAAACACATGGCAACTACTACTGCAGACATGTTAAGAGGGACCTTTTGGAAGCAATATATTTCCATTACTAAATCCCACTTTTCAATCTAAAGCACTGGATTTTACCTTTTTAGGATAATAGATCCCCCCCCCTTTAGAAACACAGTGAGAGGTATGGACCCTCTCCACACAAAAATATTTATGTAAAAACATAAAATTTTGCTCCAGCAATTTAAATATGCAACACATGACCAAGAAAACCCTTGATCAGACAGTACAAATGTTAGCATGTCTGATATGCGGCCGAAGAATACTTTTAAATGGCTCTTAAATCATAACAAAAATTCACGAATACTTATATAGTACAATAGATTACAGAGCACATTTAATCCTCACAACAACCCTGTGAGGTAGGTATTAATATCCCAATTTTATCCATGAGGAAACCACAACCCAAAAAATCTGGAGACTCGCCAGAGTTCACATGGATAGTAATGGCAGTGCCAGGACTAGAACACAGGATTCTTGTTCCTTGTTCAAAACATCTTCACATCTAATATTTTCAGTTTTGAAACTGAGATCTTTGCTAGCTACCCAGGGGAAACGCAATGACATGCCCTTTCAACAAGTAGCTCTTCTAAAAATTAAACAAGTGTGAGGGGACCGTGAGAGACTAGAGATTGGAGCCTATCATGGATTATTCCCAGGCAAGGATACCAGAAAATAGGTCATTAGAATTGCAGGACTTTGGGTACAGAAACTGACCACCAATTACAGGAAAACAAAGCAAAGCGAAGCAAAACAAAACCAGATGCCAGAAGTGGTAAGACATACAGGTTTTTTGGGGTTTGCTCTGTTTTGTTTTTTCACTGCAGTTGTAAATTGTCTGGCCTTTTCCCAAAGAACAGCTGAAAGTCAGTTGGGAGAAGAACCAACATCATCTGAGAAAAGGCAGTACACACACCAAAAGGGAAATATGAGAGCCAGAAAACAAACTTCCAAATTTGATAAAAGATTAAGATGCTGTGAAATCTGCTAAATGGCCACAGAGAAACACCTCCTCTAGGGGAGAGCAGAGTGAGAACCCCTAATCAATCCATAAGCCAGGGATTTCAGAAACTCCACAAAGTGTCTGGCCATATTCTTGATGACGCTGAACTCCTTCCTTGGCCATCTGCTCAAAGAAGCAATGATGGGGAAGCTGTTGACTTCATGCTCTTGTTGCTGAGGCTGTAGAGCCAAGCTACATCAGTGGAAATTAAATGCTGTTCAAGGACTGTGGCAAATTTGTGAAAGCATCCAATGGCTCATAACAAATGAAAAAAATATGGTGCTGTTGTTTAGTAAGGATATCTATCCAACTTAAAGCCCTGACTGCCATTACAAGACCTCGGTACAGCAAACACTCTTCAAAACGTTTGGCAAAATGACAGTAATGAGAGTCAATGTCCTTCACCTGGCCTTGTGTCTATGGGTTAGGAGAGCTATCCAGCCAGTGCCTTAATTCCAGGTTCTTTTGGGCTGTGGCCAGGCAACCTTAGGTCCTTCCTCCAATTAGCTTCAGCAGCAGCATATACTTTCAAAATAAACCATGTAGGAAAGGTCTCCCAGGTCCAGGCAGGACCTACCAGTCTGTTTACCCCCAAACTCTGGAAACTTACAGCTACTCTTTAATGCCTGCTTTACAAATCAAACCTAGATTCATAACAAACGTGACTCCCTCAGAAGCCTCTATTCTGGGAAATCTCTGTACCCTGCACCTATAAGAAGTTTTTAAATACCTGCACAAAAGTTCTCTCATCAAGAGATGAAAACCTAGGAGCTTTTTGTTCCCCAAGCCTCAGCAGAGACCCTTAACCAACCCTTAAGTGCTAGTAGAATATTCTCTGGTAAGAGAATATTTGTTCTCTGGTCCTTGAGCTTCCTGGACTTCAGGGACCCATAAACTGCATACCAAAATGTTTTTCTTCAGTTTTGCTGCTGTTGTTGTTATTTGGGGATAAGGATGTTTCTTCTTTCTTCTTTGATTTGTATTTTCCAAATCTCTCACAACTTCCTTTTTCTCCCTTTTGCACATAACATGATGACCTCATGATGAGTTCCAGCTACACTACCCACGGCAACACAAAGGTACTTCAGGGAGAGGAAAGGTGATAACATTACCCCTGCCACTGTACCTAAGAGTGTCACGGGGGACACTGGAAGTATCTGAGCCCTGATTTGCTTTAGACCCGTCACCTGTACCACCACCCAAAGAGAAGCCACAAGGATGGTATGAATCCTCAGCCTACATGTGCCAGCTGGTCCTCCACCCTCAGCTCTGTGGCAGTTAACAAACCCATTCTGAGAGTTTCTATTTTCTTTTTTTTTTTTAAGATTTTATTTATTTATCTGACACAGAGAGAGAGACAGCCAGCGAGAGAGGGAACACAAGCAGGGGGAGTGGGAGAGGAAGAAGCAGGCTCCCAGCAGAGGAGCCTGATGTGGGGCTCGATCCCAGGACTCTGGGATCACGCCCTGAGCTGAAGGCAGACGCTTAATGACTGAGCCACCCAGGTGCCCCAAGAAGAGTCTCTCTATTTTCTTAGCCCCCTCCTTACCGACACACAGAAAAAGCAGTCCTTGGAAACCCATTTCTCACCCCCATGCCCTACAATCAGCCATGACATTAGCTCCCCCCTACATATGAACTCTTCTGGAGCAGGGAATGAGTCTTGTTCATGTTTTATCCTCAGTACCTAGCTAGAAATTGGCATGTAGTAGACACTCAAATGTTTGTAGGAAGGAAGAGAGGGAAGAAAGAAGGAATACACAGAGAGGGAAGGAGATTTAGTCATTCCGGTTTTGTCTCTGGTTTCCTTATAAGTTTCTGCCATTGCCTTCTCCTTCTTCAAAGCTTTTGCCCTTTCCTCAATGTTAACTTATCTTTCATACAGTTTCTGCCCAAGTGAAAGCTAAGAAGAAGAGTTATCATCTGACTACACACAAAGGCTAGGTCCACAGATCCAGTAAATAGAAGTAATTAATTCCCTTTCCCTCTTGCCTTATCTCAAAGGACAAGCAATTTCTATTCCTATGATTTCTAACCTAGTCTTTACCTTCTTCAAAGTCACCCCCAAAAGCTCTTCCAGTTACCATCAACCTAGGAACCAACACTTTCAAGTGTGTGTACCCTCACCCAACATGGGAACAACTGGCCTTTTATCTTTCAGCACTCTGCTCCAAAGAGGCAGCTTTAGGTCCTCTTTTCAGAGAGATAGCAAAAGCCCCAACCAGCACCCAGAGACTAGGCAAGAGTCTTTGCTCCACAACACTGCCAGTTCAAGTCCCTGCCCCATTTTCTGATCGCAATCCAGTCTCCCACAGGGCCAATACCTCTGCAAGCTCTCTCTTGCCAGCTCTAATTTGGGTTTCAGAGGGTTTTGGCTCCACCAAATAATCTCACAATTGAAGGAAGGGACAAAACTTAAGACACTCAGGAATTCAACTCCAGGTTCCCATCAGAATCCGGCACTCTTTACCACCTAGGTTAGCAGCACAGAGGGGAGGTTTTCAGTTGGTAAAAGCAGCTTGTCCTAATTTTAGGCACTTTGGTGATGCAAACATGGAGGGGAGAGTTAAGAGATGAAAGAAGCAAATCACCAAAAAACAGTTTTCCATTTTAGAACACGGATGTATAACTGACATTATACATCTAGTATGTTTCCTATTAGAAAGAGCATCTAAGCAGACCATGGAGATGCCGTTTACAGTGACTACCCGCCTAACAATGAAGATCTGTATCATTCTCCACCAAAGAGTCCTGCTAGTCTGACACCACTGCCAGCCCTTGAATACTGAGGGGTATTCAGCCTCAGGATTGGATCCCAAATTCTTAACGGCCCTTTAAATTTGGACTGCTTGTTATTTCTGCAATATTGTTTCTATTTTCCAGGCCCCTTACAGAGACAGGATGCTAATTCAGGAGAAAGGAAGAAGTAATTTTCTTCTTAATTCCACTTGTGTCCTTTAGGTCAGGAGTGACTATCCAGCGATGTCCCACCCTCTTCCTCTGGGCCCCCAGCAACTGTGGTAAGTCTTCTCTAATTACTACCATGGATGTAAACAGGCTTAACCTATTTTAAAATAGGGTTTAAGAGTTCCCCCCACCACAAAACCATAAAAGCAGCGTTTCTTACCACCCCAGTTGGTATCTATTTCATTCCCGAGATTCTGACTTCAGGAAAAACACCCACCCAATCCCACAATACCCAGCAACTCTGGTGAGCCCACATCCAGATTCAGCCTATTATCATTTCAGGGTTCCAACTTAGGACCACCACAAAGGTTTGCCTCATTAACAAACTTTGGAGCCATGTGCAGCTCATACACCCAACTTAACCTTGTGAGCCAGAATGTCTGCACTAGGGAGGGAACGCAGGGCAATAATCTTTTGTTTAATCCCTTGAACCTAACAGCACACTTGTTAAGTGACTTCTCTAATGACGTCAAAATAATTTAAAAGTAATTTTGGGAATTTTCTCCGTATCCAGTAAGAAGTCGAGCAGGTGGGGATACACGGTTTTATCAAAGAGTTGAATGAGAGGGTTTTGATGGGGAAAAGAAAGGAACACAAGGAAAATAGGTATGTCCTGGATGGTAGTAACCCATGCTTGTCTGGGGGTGACAGGAATCCGTGAGCTGGGTCCACAGGCTGAGCCGGTGAATTAGTTGCAGGCTTTACTAAAACGATGACTAGGGTCTCACAGAAATCAAAAGAACAGGCACCATGTGTGTTCCCCTCTTACAAATCCTCAGCCTGAGCTAAAGAGAAGTTATCTGCCCAGCTGGCATCTCCAACTCAGTATTTATGGGTGTAACTACAAATTTCACCCAATTTAATACCCACTCTATAACCCCTTCCCACGACAGGGTTTGAAATTTCCCCGCCATCCCTCTGAAGGCCGCTATGTAGGTCAGCTGCATTATTAAAGAAGGCTTGGGCAGCTCTGACCTAGTCGTCCAGAGACAGAAATTTTTTTCCTAAGGCCACTGTCACCACAAGAATATATGGCTCTGCTACAGTTCAAAGCCTCGGCAGCAGTTCAGGTTTGGGGGTGTGCAACCCCGCTGAACCCCCCCGCCCACCTACAGGAGCGATAACGCCCGTGGGCGGCAAGCCCAACGGCCAAAGCCGAGGGGGGTGTGCCCAACGCTTTCCAACGGCAGCTGGGGGGCGTGGCCTTGGGTGCCTGCGTCTCCCGGGTGACTGAGCAGGGACCAGCCGGTGATGACGGGGTTTCAGGGGCTTCCCGGCAGGGGCCCGGCCAATGGCAGGGCTGGTTGTGAGCGGCCACGCCCCTTGGCAGCCCGGCCACGCCCCTTGGCAGCCCGGCCACGCCCCTTGGCAGCTCGGCCCCGCGTGCGTTGGTGCGTTGGTGCGTTGGTGCGTCAGGCGTTCTGCGCACCAAGCCCACCTCCCTGCCGCGTCCTCTGCGGCAAACGTTAGGCGTGTCGGGTGGAAGCTCACTGGTGGTAGCCCGGGCACCTTGGTCCCCATCAGCTCGCACGGCCACACAGGCCGGGCCCACGTACGCCCAGTGGATGTCGGGAGGTTAGCTCCACGCTGGATCCAAGGAGGCCCACTGCTCCAGCCCTCTCCTCCCTCGCTGGCCCTTCCAGGCCCCTTGCCTTCCTCTGAATTGGTTGGACGCTCAGACCTTTCTGGATCATGAGGGCGGGGCAGACACCCATTTCGTGCCTCTCGTTCCTGCCTGGGAATGGAGTGATCGCTCCCTTTCCGTCTCCAGTCGGTTCAAACGCCCTCCTACCCTGCCACCCCCTTCGCCTCCCCTGAGGATATAGAGGCCATCCTGCCACCTTCCCTACCGTGTCCTGAAGCATTGGAGGCATCTGTTCTCCCATGTTTCTGGTTCCTCTCGGTCTTACTGGTACTTTCTATGCCGTCCTTTTATCACCCTCTCCAGGTCTCCATCACTTACCTTTACATATCCTTTACTTTGCTCTTCCTTAAGGTCCAGAGGGCTTCTGCTCAGACATAGCAACATTCACCACTTATAATCTTTTGTGGTTGATTTATTAAACTCCTGTGTTTCAAAAAAAAAAACAACAAAACTCATGTTTCATACGTAACATTTTTTAAAACATTACTTGAGCATTTACTCATTGATGAGCATTTAAATTATAATAACAAAGTTAGGATAGTTGAGTCCGTTGAACATGTCAGTGGTTTAAATAGCAGACACAAATTTCTTCCAAAAACTAATAATTTTATAACGATCCCTGCTCCCCAAACAATTAAGCTTTGTTTCTTATGCCTATTTTTGCTGGGGTTGAGGGAGACAGATGTCAAAATGAGGCCAGTGGTTATTTGCAAGTGATGAGATGAACGTTTTCTGTTGTCCTTTTTATTAACTGGATTTTCTACGGTCCACATACATTTTAAAAGAGACTTTCAATTTAAGAAGGATCAGAGACATGAAGAAACTGGGAACCAGGAAGAACAGACCAACCCCTCTGACAATCTGATCAAGGAAGGAGCTGTCTATTGTTTGGGGGAACCTCCCCTAATATTCCCAGGCTTTTCCGACAGTATGGTTCTAAGAGAAAGAAGAGGCACGGGCAGCTTAACAGGGCAGGGTGCAGGAAGCTGCTGTGCCAAAGATTAGTAGGTATTCTGACCATGGTTTGAGGGCAGAGGAACCTGAATGATTCATTGTACCTTCCCACAGGAGCAACTAGCCAACCCACCTTGCACTCTTGCATGTGTGTGCAAGAAAAACAAGTATAGAAGTGAACTGTGAACATATTGTCCTATCGCCATATTTTATTTGTTCAATCTTTGGGCTGCTTCCCCATTCATTGGTAAGTGTAAGGCCAGATTCCAGATTAAGGCTACCAAAGTATTCAGAATAATTTGGGAGAGTCTAAGAGGTTTTTAAGTTTTGAAATCAGACAGGACGGGTTTTCATCTAAGCTTGCCCACTTGCTAGGTATGTAAACTTGGGCAAACTAAACACAGAGAGTCTCTGATTTTTCATCTCTAAAGGACTGATAACAATACATGTAAGGATTTCCATACATCACAGTGCCTGTCAAGTAGTCAATGCTACGCAAATGACAGTTGGTAGCCCTCTTTCTGCTTTCCCACCATTACCTAACCCAGGAGCCCAAAGCCTCCTTTAGCACGTGCCTTATTCTCATCTGTGTCCCCATCTCTTTGTGTGTCCTCTGTATGAGATAGTGGCGCTAAGATGTTTTCCTGAAAGCACCCTTTGCAGACCCTGAGAAAGAGTGCCTCCTTACCCCTATAGTCCCTTAAGGTGTGCCAGAATCTAGGGCCCCTGGGTTTCTGGAGAAATCTGACTACAGCTGGGGGGGGGGTGTCTACCTTCCCCTAGGGGCCATGGAGAGTCTCACTCAGGCTCTGACCCAACCTCCCAGTGTAGTGCTCAGCTGAGGGCCAAGGGTAAAAGGGCCTACCTATCCCAGCCCAAGGCTGACCTGACTGTCCCCAGTCCCTCCTATGCTCCAAGAGGAGATGCTTCAGTTGCTAGACCCTGGGTTACTGTCCTCTTCTCCCCTACAAAACTCCACCTCTTCCATAGCAGGAAGGTCTCTGCTACGGACCCAATCTGTCCTGAACACCTGCCTAAAGTCCTGCCTCTGTATCAGGGCCGCTGCTTCTACCCTTCGTGACCACTGCATTTTCCACCATCTTCCCCTTTCTCCGCTGGACTCCAAGCCATGCTCTTCCTCCTCCTGCCTTTACCCTTCTCCCAATGAGTGCCTAGGTCCAGAGTGCTCATCCTTCCCAACACACACACACAGGCTTTGGTGCTGGGAAACTTCTGTACTTGCCAAGAAAGAAGATTCCCTTGCCAGGCAGAGCGGCCTCAAGGTCAAGTGACATCTCCTCAACTTTCGTTCAGCATACTTGCCCTCTTCCTTCATCCTCCTCCCCAGTGTCCCCAGGCAGCCTTCATCTCCTCACTCCCAAATCAGCCCCAACTGGCCTATTCTAAGGGGGCCAATGACTGGTTCCACAAGGCCAAAAGAGGGACCTCCAGCTTTAAAAGTGGGGTTTTTCAGTATCAGTCACGGGGAACGGCCAGATCTAGTCTGTCTGTGGAGACAGGGACTTGATGGGGCCCCTGGAGTCCCACTCTCAGGTCCAAGCCCGCTCTGCTTGCTTGGCTCCCACTCCCAGCCAGGGATGCCTGAGTAGCTAGGTGTGGTCATCTCTCCATGACAACATGTGTGGAATTGGGGGGAGGGGAGTAAATGGAAGAATATTTAGATTTTTTTTTTTAATTCAGAAGTAAAGAAACATGCATTTGATCATGCGTGTCAGGTACTGGCAGATAATGACAGCAGAATGGAAAAATACAGAAATGCTAAATTAACAAGGGGAAAGGGAAGACTAGTAGAGAAAAAGGAAACACGCAAAAAAGAGATACAATTACAATTATCCTACATAAAGTAGGATAAAAGGAATAAAAAGGAGTGTAACAGTATAACAGCTATCGTGCAATGTTAATGGGCTGAATTTTCCCATTAAAACAGACTATGTTATTAGGTTTAAAAAAATAAGCCTGTTACATGCTGTTAAACAAGAAATATACTTGAAACAAGATGCTTCCAAAACCTTGAAAATAAACGGACAAATGCAAATATGTATACAAGAGAGCAGAAATAGCAGTATTACTATGAGCTAGGTTGAGTCAATTGTCAAAAATTTGTATGCACTTAGCAATACAACAGCGAAGTATATCAAGCAAAAACTATTCGACAGGCAAGGAGAACTTTGATTTTTAAAATGCAATTGTGGTTGGGGATTTAAAAATACCTCCTTAGGAATCCTTTTGTTTGTTGTTCCAAAACTGGAAGTGACGACCCTAGAATTCATGTGGGAGAGTGAATGTTTAAAATAGCTAAGAGAAGAGCCTGCTTGGGCAGCACATATACTGAAATCAGAACCATACCGAGAAGATGAGCGTGCACCTTGTGCGAGGATGACACGCCAGTTTGCAAAGCGTTCCGTATTTAAAAAAAAATTAAAACAAAGTAAATTAAAATAGCTAAGAAAAATCACATAAAGGAAGATGATTGAGGAATTTACCTCATGAGATGTGGCTTAAGTTCCTCAAGAAAGCTACTGGAACTAAAGGCTTGGAGAGGGGAGGTAGGGTCAGCTGCAGGGTTCTGCCTCTGCCAGGATGGAGGCCAGAGCAGAACGCGCCCAGCCGCCGAAGCCAGCCATAGAGACCTCAGCTTGCCACGGTTCACATCCCCTCTCTAGGGTTGGGGAGCACGCAGAGAAATGAGAGGATGGGAACTGACTGGACAATGTTCAGATATTCATTTCATAAACAGAGCCTGCAGGCGGAGTCTCGGGGTATCACTTCGGCTAGGCAATGATGTGTTTTTTCTTTGGCAACAGCTGCTGGGGAGGCTGTTTTCCTTTAGGAGACCATATAAACGTTCTCAGCTCAGATTTGAAGGTGTTTGAAACTGATTGGGTCCTCTCGGAACCCAACCCCTGGCCCAAACACAACTTCTCAGATGCATGCAGAAAAACCGGAGGGAGTACTGTCTTGTCATCTAGGACCTATATCCCATCCCTATCCTATACTCCTAAACTCTGTGTGTGTGTGTATGAATGAAACCTGTCTATGTAGAAGGACTCCCTATACATACTTCTAGTGTATATATATATACACACATGTACATACACACACATACACGTATACATATATAGTGTATATATATATATACACACATGTACATACACACACATACACGTATACATAGGAATAAAGCATTTCAACAAATGTTTCTTAGGGCACTGGGCAAGGGAGGAAAAGAATGCGGTGTGGTACTTGTCTTGGAGGACCTCACACTGTTGTTAGGGGCAGTGGGTCCGGCGAATGACATGCGAGCGCTTTCCTCCAGGTTTCCTACCTCTGAGCGGAACCACCAGCACAGTTGTTGGAAGGAGTCCACAAAATCTCTACGTAACCTCACTTTCTTCCATGATTAATAACAATAGAGGTTGACATGAGAAGCCCCAGAAGAAACACCCCCAGGGGATAGAAGTCTCCTGAGACTTGGTAGAAAAAGCAGATAGTATTTGGGCTTGCAGAATTCCCAAATCTGGCAAAAATGAGCCAATGTTTTGGAGGATGGTGTGGGGAGAGAGTAGCCGGGAGGGAAGGCTACCCGAAGCCCCATTTTTACTGTACTGTGTGGAAAGGAAGTAAGTCTAGAAGTCAACCTGCCTTCAAAGATCTAAGGGAGAAGGGTATAAGCAAACAGGCAGTCCATGTGACCATTGCCCTATCAGTAGAAACACAGGGTGGAAACACTCGTAGGACAGACGCCTCAGCCAGGAATGCCTCCTGGAGGAAGCAGTGTCTGAGGCTTAACAAGGAGTGGGAGTTAGCTGAGCACTGGGTTCGGGGTGGTAAAGTCTCTCCAACAACAGGAAAGGCAACTGTGCAGGGCAGAGCATCTTTAGGGAAAAAATGAAGTTCCTTGTGGCTACAGCGCCATGTTGGAGCACAAGTGGCCAGAGTTGATGCTGGAGACAAATGCAAAGGCCTCTGAACCATGTTAAAAGAGAACAGGTTTCATCCTGGAGTAGTGAACTCCTGTTCCCTCTTGTGGCTGGCCAGAGGGGGGAAAATGGGCAATAAAAACAGACACAGATATACCTTCAGTGAGATATAGAACGAGTGAACTGAGGGGAAAAAATATTCCAGAGATTGACCTGTAGCAGAAGGAAAGCAAGGCTGAGAAAAAGATACAGCAGTAAAAAAGGTGGGAAAGGACAGTGGATGGGGTGGGAGGACCAACAGGCCAGGAGCAGCAATGTGAACAAAAGAGTGAAAGGCGAGGTGTAGGGGACAGCAGAGAGCCCCCAAAGAAGCTGGCGACATGAGCACACTCACACCCTGCTCTTGACCGTGTAGGTTGGCTCTCTTGCCACTGCAGACTCCGTCTCAGTTCCCAGCTCCAAAGAAGGGGAGAGAGAGGTCCACAAGGCTTCAAGATTGGGGGGGGGG
>NW_024426119.1:12422012-12565297 GCF_017311325.1 Ursus maritimus | reverse complement strand
TATATATATATACACACATGTACATACACACACATACACGTATACATAGGAATAAAGCATTTCAACAAATGTTTCTTAGGGCACTGGGCAAGGGAGGAAAAGAATGCGGTGTGGTACTTGTCTTGGAGGACCTCACACTGTTGTTAGGGGCAGTGGGTCCGGCGAATGACATGCGAGCGCTTTCCTCCAGGTTTCCTACCTCTGAGCGGAACCACCAGCACAGTTGTTGGAAGGAGTCCACAAAATCTCTACGTAACCTCACTTTCTTCCATGATTAATAACAATAGAGGTTGACATGAGAAGCCCCAGAAGAAACACCCCCAGGGGATAGAAGTCTCCTGAGACTTGGTAGAAAAAGCAGATAGTATTTGGGCTTGCAGAATTCCCAAATCTGGCAAAAATGAGCCAATGTTTTGGAGGATGGTGTGGGGAGAGAGTAGCCGGGAGGGAAGGCTACCCGAAGCCCCATTTTTACTGTACTGTGTGGAAAGGAAGTAAGTCTAGAAGTCAACCTGCCTTCAAAGATCTAAGGGAGAAGGGTATAAGCAAACAGGCAGTCCATGTGACCATTGCCCTATCAGTAGAAACACAGGGTGGAAACACTCGTAGGACAGACGCCTCAGCCAGGACAGGAATGCCTCCTGGAGGAAGCAGTGTCTGAGGCTTAACAAGGAGTGGGAGTTAGCTGAGCACTGGGTTCGGGGTGGTAAAGTCTCTCCAACAACAGGAAAGGCAACTGTGCAGGGCAGAGCATCTTTAGGGAAAAAATGAAGTTCCTTGTGGCTACAGCGCCATGTTGGAGCACAAGTGGCCAGAGTTGATGCTGGAGACAAATGCAAAGGCCTCTGAACCATGTTAAAAGAGAACAGGTTTCATCCTGGAGTAGTGAACTCCTGTTCCCTCTTGTGGCTGGCCAGAGGGGGGAAAATGGGCAATAAAAACAGACACAGATATACCTTCAGTGAGATATAGAACGAGTGAACTGAGGGGAAAAAATATTCCAGAGATTGACCTGTAGCAGAAGGAAAGCAAGGCTGAGAAAAAGATACAGCAGTAAAAAAGGTGGGAAAGGACAGTGGATGGGGTGGGAGGACCAACAGGCCAGGAGCAGCAATGTGAACAAAAGAGTGAAAGGCGAGGTGTAGGGGACAGCAGAGAGCCCCCAAAGAAGCTGGCGACATGAGCACACTCACACCCTGCTCTTGACCGTGTAGGTTGGCTCTCTTGCCACTGCAGACTCCGTCTCAGTTCCCAGCTCCAAAGAAGGGGAGAGAGAGGTCCACAAGGCTTCAAGATTGGGGGGGGGGGAATAGCAGGGTGAAGGTCAAGTTAGAAGGGATTGACGAAATGGGCCAGAGATGGAAAAGTGAGAGAAAATTTTGTCCCAGGAAGATGAGGTCTTCAGCAGCTAAACTCATACAACGGGGAAAAAATTGAAAGGGAGAAAAAGTCATGGGAAATAAGTCTTGTTGTCAGAGAAATGTCCAGTCACCATGGAGAGGTACAGGCTTTAGCGCTGAGGCAGGGGCGGGACCGCCAGCAATCGAGTCTTGCTATTATACCGGCTGTGTGACATTGAAGAAGTTACTTAGAATCTATTCCTCAGTTTCCTCAACAGTAAAATGAAAATGAAATCCCAGATAGTACCTACCTCCTAGGGGTACTGGGTAGGTAAAGTGAGTACAGTATGTGGAAGGCTTAGTAGAGTTCGGTGCTACACTGCTATGGACATTAGCTGTTACTCTTCCTCTACTGGAGTCCACCTAGTCTCTCCCGCTGACAGGGCCAGTATCCTGTGTGATGTCTTACACTTTCCAAGACCCCCTCAGGGCTTTTCTTGTCTATCGGATCGAAGAGATGTGGAAATACACAAGGAGCAGAGAGGGGTATCACTATGGGTTTAAGAGGTCTCTGTACCGGGTATTTGGAAGGGAGAGACAGCCTATTGGAAGGCTGCCGTGCAGGTTGGGCCCTGGGTTTGCTTCTCTCAGAGAGTGTGTCCCTTGTTTGTAGGCAACACATGACTTCCAGCACTCCCGTGGATCTTGTTTTCGGGAGGGACCCAATAGCCAGCTATTAATAGAGAAATCTATTTGGAGTCTTCTCGTACGCCCTCAAACCGTCTCTTTCTTCCTCTCAGGTACCCAGGGCAGCTTGTCCCCCCCCCTTCAAATGGCAAAACCTGCTCTCACTTATCTTTTCTGAAGGGATCCGATCACTCACAGTAGGAGTGTGAAATAAAATAGTCTGATGGAAGCTGGGCACCTTCTGGGGTTTTCATTTTAATAGGAGTCAGTCCCTTGAATAGAGTTGTGAAGCTGGCTGAAATCTCAGCTGTATGGAAGAAGGTTCTGGCTGAGAAAAGCTTTTGAAGATGGGGGAGCTTAACCTCACTCCCCATGTGTTGCCTTAGAAAACATATTCTTCTTTAGGTGTGGCTTGTGGAATATATTCCCAGGAATAAATTTGAAAATGTGGTGAAAAGTGTTGCTACCAGGCCAATGAAGTATGGTTGGGTAGGGCTGGTCCTGAATGGCCTAAATTCTTGCTCTTTGAAGAGCCCTACCACTGCCTCAGAGTGCAGCCAAGAAGTGCCGGAGGGCCCAAGAATTGTAGTTGGTGGGCTGATTTAGATTTGCTCTCCTCGTATCACTCCATAGGAGGTTTCAGGAAACCTTTTGAAAGAGCTTGGAACAAAACTGCTGCTGGAGATGCCATGTGTAGCTCTTCCCCTACCGTGGACCTGAAACACTAATACCCTTGAGCTGTTCAGCTTGGAAGGGAAACAAAGCAGTAAAGACTAGCAGCTGAAGGCAAGGTGAGGTGGTGGCAGCCCCCACCAGCAGGAGAGCCTTCAGAGCAGCTCTGTCTGTGAGCTCCTTGACACTGATGCTGTGTGTCATAAGTTTGACCCAGCTCAGTGCCTAGGACATGATAGATCACTCTCTAAATGTTTGCTGAATGAATGAATGAAAGGAGGTGGCTGAGGAAAGCATATGCTGATAGGACCCTCTAGAAGCCTCCTTGATTATAAAAATAATCAGCTACTCCCTGAGTACTTGAAGACGATGCTATCAGCTGCTGCCTGCAACTTCTGAATAGCCCAGAGAAGAAGTTTATGGCCTTCTCCAGGGAACCCTGTAACCCCTGTGCACAAGCTTTGGCAACTTTGACAAGTCTTATAGTTCCTACAAAGAATGCCCTAAAATCTTAACATAAAATCTTAAAACTTCCAAAAGGAAGTCTGGAAGCCCCCACATGAAATTTTTGGAAACCCAGCCAGAAAGCCTTGGAGCCCTGTCTGGAAGCTGGGGTAACACTGCCAGGAGCGACAGCCAGCCTTCTGGGGTTGAGACAGCAGCATGAATGTTATTGTATTATCTCTGCCTTTGCAACAATAATTCTTATTGGCGTAGGGGATGGGAAAGAAAGTTATTATTGTTTTGTTCTAAAACAAAGCAGTGGCTGTGTCTTAGTCACCTGGACCCAGAGGGGCCAGCCAAAAAGCATAGGGTGTGGAGTCCCCAAGTCTTTGGTCAAGATGGTGGGACTTTGGGAAGGTTGGCCCTTGTCACTGGCCAGGTGTAGCATCCCCTTTCCACTTCTTAGGTACCCTTGGCCCTCCCTTCCCTCTAGATCTCCATTCTCAATCATCCGAAGGGATCGAAAATCACACTGAGGCAGACAATCATGAAGGCTATGCGAACAAGATATTTTTTTAAACACAGAATTAAATCCATACGTAAGCTACTTTAGAGAGGGATTCCCAAATAATGAGCTCTGGAGGTGGCTTGCCTTCAAAACACAGAGACTCAGCCATTCCAGCTTCCTACCTGAAGATCACACGTGCACATGGGATCATTTTGGTTTCTCCATCTCTCCCTGTGGGGATAAATGTTCATTCCCTTGGTTGAAGACAGGGGCTTGACAAAGATGGAGACATCATGGCATTTATCACTGAAGTCACCCTTGGGACTAGATCCAACTGTCAGCAGAAAAATAGCTCAATAACTTAAAATCAGGAAATATCTGCAAATTAGAAGCTAAAGGCAATTTCAAATAGGAAAACCCGACTGAAATGTGATCTTTCTGATATTTTTTACAGCTGATATATTTGGTTTAGGGGTTAGTATTTCTCCATACACGACAATTTTATAAGAATGTGAAAGTTTTTGATGAGAACCAAGATCAGGTTTTAGGGGGAAAAAATATGGGACAGGAATTTCCCATAGTAGTGAAATCTGTGGGGGTGTATAGTGGGACCTAGGATGGGAGCCAGAAATGGACTCCTTGATGGGTTTATATTGAAAGGCTGAGAGCTGGTAGCACTGTGATAGGTGAGAATTTAGACTTTTGAAAACACTTTAAACTACTTCCCTTGTGAATAGAAACTGAAAAAGCTTTAGTGTAACTTAGCTGGAACCTGGAAACTGAATTGTGACTCATTCGGAAGAGAGATTTTTCCGGTGTCCATTCTGAAACCTGTGTCAAATCTGGGCATTTACCTTCTTTAATGGGAACTCACATTCTGATTATAGAAGGTAACTTCTGTCTTTTGGATCCTTTTCTCAGAATTCACCCTGGGCCCATTTGTACAACGGGGAAGTAGGGTTACAGGTTTCCCAACCTACTCTTTTGTGCACTCTCCTCCCTTTTCCTAGAACCTCTTCTCATGTACACCTGACCTTCTTGCTCTCTCCCCTTCTTTGAACTTGTTCATGTACATTTACAAAATATGTAATTTGTCTGCCAGAGCATTAAATGTCTAAGAAAGGCCAGTGCCTTCACCTAAGGAAAGGAAGCTCCAATGGTATACTCTAATGCATTATTAGCAGGGGTTGGTCTAGTTCTTTTAGGGAGTAAGGCTTTCCTGATGCTTCTAAACTTCCCTAAATGCTGTTATGTAGACATCTTCTCATTGGTCAAGGAAACTGTCAGTAGCCCACAACAAGACCCTAAAGATTTAGGTAGCTCCCCACTCCCCATTCTTAAAGGGCAAAATCTTAAAAGATTCCAGTTGGATCAATATTCTTGATCCATAAGTATTGGGTATGGGAAAGATGGACATTGTGACCTCATCTTGGCTTAGGTTAATGGGCTCTGACCCTGTAACTAGTCAACGGTGTCCTCTTCCTTAAGTCCTTCTGCCTTCCATTCCTAATTTGGTTCTTATCTGTCTGTGACAATGGAATATAAGGCAATTATTTGAGACAATGATAGCAAAACATACAAGTAATAAAATAGAAACAGAATAATGACTGAGAGAGTGACAAATGGGGAGAAAGATGGTTGCATAAATAATATACAAACATACAGCTGGAAATAGGAGAAATAGAAATGAGAGATGAGCATCTTAGAGTATTAAGTATATAGAGGGGCGCCTGGGTGGCTCAGTCATTAAGTGTCTGCCTTCGGCTCAGGGCGTGATCCCAGGCTCCTGTGATCGAGCCCCACATTGGGGTCCCTGCTGAGAGCCTGCTTCTTCCTCTCCCACTCCCCCTGCTTGTGTTCCTCCCTCGCTGGCTGTGTCTCTCTCTGTCAAATAAATAAATAAATTCTTTTAAAAAAATGAAAGTATATAGAGACTTATCCCAGTAATGCAAACATTTGTCAACACACAAAACTCAATCAATGTAATATACCACATTACTAGAATAAAGGGGAAAAACACATAATCATTGCAGTTGATTCAGCAAAAGCATTTGATAAAATCTAACACCCTTAGTGATAAAAAAAATCAGAAAACTGGAAAAAAATAGAAGGAAATTTCCTCAACATAATAAAAGACATCCTTGTTTTATTCCTGATCTTTATGGAAAAGATTTCAGTCTTTTACCATTGGATATGATGTTAGCTGTGGGTTTTTCCATAAAACAAGGATGTTCACTTTTACAACTGCTAGCCAACATTGTACTGGAAGTTCTAGCCAGAGCAATTATTTGAGAAAAAAAAAATGTATCCAAATTGATAAAGAGGAACAAAAACTCTCTATTCACAGGTTACATGATCCTATATGCAGAAAATCCTAAAGAATTTAGAAAAAAAAATCCACCCCAGAAACCTCAAGATTAGAGGAGCTCATAAATTCAACAAAGTTTCAGGGTACAAAACCAAAAATCAGTTGTATTTCTATACACTAGCAATGAACAATGCAAACAGGAATTAGGAACACAATTTCATTTACATTGTATCAAGAAACATAAAATACTGGGAAATAGTTAACCAAGGTGGTACAGACTTGTACCCAGAAAACTATAAAACATTGTTAACAGAAATTAAAGAAGACATCAATAAATGGAAAGACATCCCATGTGCATAGATTGGAAGACTTAACACTGTTAAGAGAGGAATCATACCCAAAGCAGTTCACAGATGGAATATAATTTTTATCCAAAAAACCAGGAATATTTTTTGCAAAAATGGAAAAATTCATTCTAAAATTCATATGGAATTGCAAGGGGCTCCAAATAGCCAAAACATCTTAAACTAGAAGAACAAATTTGGAGGACTAATGCTTACTTCCTGATTTCAAAACTTACTACAAAACTTACTTCAAAACAATGCAGTACTGGGACACTGGGTGGCTTAGTTGATTAAGTGTCCAACTCTTGATCTCAGCAGGGTCATGAGTTCAAGTCCTGCATTGGGCACCACACTGGGCATGGCGCCTACTTAAAAAAAAAAAAAAAAAGCAGTACTGGAATAAGACTGACCTATCGATCAATGAACTAGAATTGAGGTTCCAGAAATATAGCCATAAATCTAAGGTCAACTGATTTTGACAAGTATGCCAAGACCATTCAATGGTGAAAGAATAGTCTTTCAACAAATGGTGCTGGGACACTGGATAACCACAGGCAAAAGAATGGTGTAGGACCCTTACCTCACACTATATACAAAAATTAACTCAAGATGGATCAATGCTCTAAATATGAGCTAAAGCCATAAAACTCTTACAAGAGAACATAGGGGTAAATCTCAATGATCCTAGATTTGGCAATGGTTTCATAGATATGACACCAAAATCACAAGCAATAAAAGAAACAAATAGGATTTCATCAAAAAATTAAAACTTTTGTGCATCAAAGGACAGTGAAAAGAAAGTGAAAAGACAACCTATAGAACAAGAGAAAACGTTTTAAAGTTATATATCTGATTAGAATCTATTATCTAAAATATAAAAACTCTGACAACTCAAAAACAAAAAGACCAAAAAAAAAAAAAAAACTTTAAAGTGGGCAAAAACCAGAGCAGGGGAGGATATATATTTCTCCAAAGGATATATACAAATGGTCATAAGCACAAGAAACAATGCTCAACATTATCAGTCATTAGGAAAATGCAAGTAAAAACCACAATGGGGTACAAACAACTTCACACCCTTTAAGATGGCTATAATTTTAAAACGGACAATAACAAGTGTTGGTGAGAATGTGGAGAAATTGGAGCCCTCACATATTGCTGGTTGGATTGTAAAATAGTATAGCCTGTGTGAAAAACAGTTTGGGGGATGCCTAGGTGGCTCAATCGGTTGAGCATCCGACTCTTGGTTTCTAATTAGGTTATGATCTCAGGGTCCTGAGATTGAGCCCTGCACAGGGCTCACACTTAGCGGGGAGTCTGCTTGAGATTCTCTCTCCCTTTCCCTCTGCCCCTCCCCCTACTCGCTTGCATGCACACAATCTCTCTCTCTCTCTCTCTCTCTGTCAAAACAAATAAATCTTTTTTTATTTATTTGACAGACAGCCAGCAAGAGAGGGAACACAGGCACGGGGAGGGGGAGTGGGAGAGGAAGAAACAGGCTCCCAGCGAAGGAGCCCGATGTGGGGCTCGATCCCAGGACTCTGGGATCACGCCCTGAGCTGAAGGCAGACGCTTAACGACAGAGCCACCCAGGTGCCCCTAAATAAATAAATCTTTAAAAAAGTTTGGAAGTCTCTAAATAAGTTAAAAGAGAATTGCCAGATAACTCAGCAATCCCATTCCTAGACTTCTACTTAGAAGAAAGGAAAACAGATGTTCAAACAAAAACTTGTATGCCAATGTTCATAGTAGCACTATTCGTAATTGTCAAAAGTTAGAAACAACCCGAAGGTCCATCAATTGATGAATGGATAAACCAAATATGGTATATCCATACACTAGAACACTATCCATCATAAAAAGGAAGGGAATGGTGACAAACGCTATAACATGGATGAACCTTGAAAACATGGTGCTAAGTGAAGGAAGCCAGACTCCAAAGGTCATATTGCATGATTCAATTTTTAAGAAATATCTAGAACAAGCAAATTCAAAGAGACAGAAATCAGCTTAGTGGTTGCTGGGGAGTGGGGAGGGGAGGAGGGAAGAGGAAGGGAAGGGAGACGAAAGGGGGGGAGGAGGGAGAAACAGGGGAGGACAGGGAGTGACTGTTTATTAATGAGTACAGAGGTTCCTTTTGGGGTGGTGAAAATGGTCTGGAACTAAATGGTAGTGATGATTGCACACCACTGGGAATGTGCTGTACGTCACTGACGGTAGTTTTTATACTATGTGTATTTTACCCTAATTAAAAAAAAAGGGGATCTAGGAACACAGGGAAGGAAGAAGTTAGGCAAGATAGGAACAGGGGTTGTTCAAAGAGGCAAGAAACACCATAGACATTGTGAACTGAAGAAGGAAGAGTTTCTGGAAACCCCCTCAGGCAGGAGAAAGCCCTGGGTGCTGTTGCTAGTGGCAACCATTAGCTCCTTCATTTTTTCCTCTTGTATGCCCACTGCAAGCTCAAGGAGAGGCGTGTTGTAGGTGTTCCCATACACAACAAGCTTTATGAATGACAGAGTAAACTGTTAGAGGGGCTGGGTCTGTCCTTGCTGAATGAGCCACCATGCCCAGAACGCCAGTCAAGAAACCCTGAGACCCTAGCGGGAAACTTTGGCAATACCACTAGGATATTTGATGGCCCTTGCCAGGAAATCTGTCAAGAGATAATGGAAGCTCTGGACTCTGACCTTGTCAGACCTTAAGGAAAGGTGGCCTCTAGAAGTGTGTCTGTTACTTTAATTACTCTTGGTTCAAAGGGGATGGTAAAGATGATTGACTTTTTAAATGATCCTTACTGTAAAGGGGATCCCCTAGAAAATATCAAGTTGGAAACCAAAAACCTTGGTAGCTGAAACCTTGAACTGTAGCTGGACCCACCCTTTGCTGTGTAAGATGTGGTCTGCAGGAGATTCTGACCTTGGGGTGAGGGTGGGTGTCAGCTGCTCAAGTCTGTGAAGCCTATTAGCAGAGTCAGTGTGTGGTGGCCTCAAATTTAACCTCCAAACTCAAAACTTTATTACAGAAAAAAAAAAGTATAGTAGAATTTAATAGATGCTGAATATAGGCCACAGGAAGTGCAGATGATTTGTTTAATCCTTATTGAGTTCATTTTCTCCCCTAACAAGTGGCTCTCTGGAATGTAAGAGAGTAACTGGGGGAAAACCTACTGCTTGTTTTTTGTTTTTCTTTTTAAGATTTTATTTATTTATTTGGCACAGAGAGAGACAGCCAGCGAGAGAGGGAACATAAGCAGGGGGAGTGGGAGAGGAAGAAGCAGGCTCCCAGCAGAGGAGCCTGATGTGGGGCTCAATCCCAGGAGCCTGGGATCACGCCCTGAGCCGAAGGCAGATGCTTAACGACTGAGCCACCCGGGCGCCCCTACTGCTTGTTTTTTTAGGGCTCTCCAGGTCACAAATTTCTTTATTCCCAGATGCAGTTGAGGTCATCAAAAATGAACATCTGTGCTCCACTCACATTCTGCTGCAACCATGAGTATCTTCTGTGTGGGGTTCCCGCATTTCCCTTCTCTGCTATCACTAACCAAATGTCACTCATTCTATGCTTTGGATCATGTAGCAGTAGCATAGGCTTTCCCTCTTATTTCTTACCAAACCTGGCTAAAACACTGTAGAGAACGAGCTTTGATTTTTTTTTTCTTATGCATTTGGAGAAATCATTTCAATCCATTACAGACATTTTACTGGGGTCATTGCAAGGCATGAGGGATGAAACAATGGTTTTTGGCCTCAAAGAATTCCTTGTCTCGTGGAGCAGCTAATAATTTTACTCTCTAATAGGTTAAGGGATTTGGGCATTAGAGTTTACCTGGTATGGGAACAACATAAAACTCTGAAGATTGTCTATTTTTAGGGCTAACATCTGATGTGGCTTCAGATTGGTCCTCGAAATATTTCATACCATGTAATCTTTTTGCTGTGGGGCAGGGTGTGAGAATCAACAGAGAGGCCAGTCTGCTGAACCGGGATTTGGGGTTGGGCAAGAACTGGGAGAGATGACACCGATCTTAGAGAAAGGAGAAAGGTACGTGTGAGGAAACCAGCCTTTTAAATAGCCAGATCTTGTGGTACTTCCTAGAACAGAATTGAACATTCTTCTCTGAAGGACAGAGAATAAGATCACAGTTTCTGAAGATAGTGGAGCTCCCATGATGATGGAATTTGGAAGGGACATAAATCAACTTGGTGTAAGCCCAAAGGAAATGAGGATGGAACAAAAAATACGGAATCAATCTGGCTCCAAGGGGCAGCTCATAAATTAGAAATAAGTTCCTTCCTCTTGTTGTCCTTTGTTCTTACAGGCGTGGGTCATGGCCCAAGAGAGAGTCTGAGACAGACTGAGGGTGAGTGAGGGAAACCGACAAGGGAGGGAGTGTCAGCAGTGAAGAGACGTGTCTGAGTGAGCAAGGAAAGGAATGACACCAGAATAGATTGCCTGAGAGACAGATCAGGTGTGAGGTATGAAGGAAATAAAGATAGAGGGGTTGGAGTAAGTCCAGAAGTAGCTGACTAGGCCCTCCGTCCTCACAGGGCTACTCCCGGGAGCCAGCCTCTGCCTGCATTCTGACAGCTTTCACAGGGGACTGGAGCAGGGGCAAGGACCACGGAGTGTCATCTATGCCCTCGCCCCCTGGGCACTCCTCCTCTGTGTACCTACTGTTCTTCACTCCTTTCTTTCCCTTTTAACCCGCAAGCAAGCCAGCTCTTACCGGCCTTTCTTGTCCTGTTGTTCACTTTGATCTAAAGGGCAATAGCTTCATCTTGGAAAATTAGGTAATGACGACATTTCAGTTAGTCACAGGCCATTGCATTTGGGACCCTTATTTGGAGGAAGCAGGGAAACTTTGTTGGTTCTTCTAAGAGCTGGCCATCAAAGTGCATTCCCACCCTATCCAGTGCCCAACCTGAACAGACCCTGAAGGATTTAAGAAAAGGTCAGGAAACATTTCAGACTCAGCCACCTTGAAAGGAGCTACTACTTAGTGATTAGAAAACAGCCCCACGTGACTAGCCCCAGCGTCTCCCCATGTTTGGGGCTCAGGGCCAAAGAGCAAAATGACCGAAGACTGTTGGAGTCTCTTCAGAAGAGAAGCAAATATGTGGAGGATGGAAATGCAGAGGCCACTGAGGTTTCAATAACAGATGCCAAGAGCTGAGTCACAGGGGTCTGGGAGTGGAGACCGGTGAAATGATTATGCCGTTCTCCCTGGGTCTACAAGGTGCTGCGGGTCACCCCTGCCAATCAGTAGAACCAATGCGTGTGTGACAGTCTAAACCACAGCGCAAGAATGAAACCCACGAACATCATTTCAAGAAATTCTGCAAACAAAGCTACTCAGGTGTCTTCTTAAGAGCTGGGAGAATGTTAGACTGTTAACTCCTTTCAAGGGCTTGGTGTCTGAGCAGCGCATTGTCATTGGCTAAGGGTAATAATATCAGACAGGTGGTGACTTTCAGTGGCATTTTTCGTATCTGCTAAGATCCTTTTTCCAGCTACAGATCCAGAGTTCTAAAAGGGGAAGACCCTTTGTGTACCTTCCTCCATGTTGTTGGAACCCAGATGCATAGGCGTCACCAGTGGTCACTGTTTGCATCTGAAAACCAACTATTGGAGCCTCCAGATAAAGCCATGCCTTCACCTCCATCGGGGACTAGTAGCCACAGTCTCTGCCTTTCCCCACCTCATTCTGTATTATAATGCTTTAGAAAATGAACGTTAAGTGTTAATGCCTTTAGGGAAATTAGATGATTCTTCAGAGAGCACTTAGTGTGGCGAGGTACTCCCCAGTGAGGCCGGGATTCAAAGATGAACAAGACATAGCCGCTACTCTGTCAGGTTCTTCAGTCAGGTGTTGCTATCTCAGGGCGAAGCTGGACTTGGAAGCTGGAATTCAGAGTCACCCCTTCATGAGAGGTATACCTGTGTGCATGTCTGACAAAGCTGCCTAGAAACTTCTGAACTGAGCCTAGATGTGGGCATGCGAAGTTCTCAGATGTCAGCTTCTGGGGAAGCAGACTGGAAAAGAAAACAGGGAGCTCTCTTGGCTTTTGTGGAAAATGGGTCTTCGTACTGTGCAGAAATAAGGCATGGGCCTGCCTCCTCAAGGTGGTGTAGCAGAAGACAGAAGGCCAGGTCGTGCCTGGAAGGGTTAGCTCCCCTGTTGATGGTAACTGGTAGCTCTGAAGGGCAGCCAAAGAGAGCCCAGAGGGAGATGGGAGTAGGACGAGTCTTGAATGGCCATTTCCGATCAATGGGATGAAACAGGGGGAGGAGGATGGCCTGGCCCTGCACCCTTGGGAAACTATTAGATGATGCCCTGCTCTTAGCCGTTCTTTCAGCCCTTCACTCTCCTGGGGCCCTGTCACAGCTATTTAAAAGGAAAATAAAAGAGTCATCAGATGATAGAACAAGAGCTCAAGGAGAAAAAAAATCAGAGAAACAGATGAGATAAGCAGAGAATAAAAAAGAGAAAAGTAGAAATATCTAGAGAGCAAATAGGGATAGAAATAAAGCAAACACAGGAAGAGATGAGGTGACATTGAAAGTTAAAAGAGAATTTGTCACTGGAAGAAGGATAAGGGCAAGAAAGAAAGAAAAAGAAGGCACGGGGTCAAAAAGAGCCCTTTAAGAGGGAAAGAGTGTGCTTAGCTGAACCCTCCCTACCTTCTGTTATTTTAGACATAGGTCTCTATCTGTTCCCCAACCTTGCCTTCTCATCCTTCCTCCCTTTATTCCTTAATAAATAAATATTGGAGCCTGACTATGCCATGTTCTAGGCTAGAAACAAGGGAGGGAAAGATGAATGAAACCATCTCCTTGCTCTTAAATTCCCTGCTAGCAAATTACATGGTATCCTGCCAAGGGCCGGGGGTAATGCTGATGTCCTTGGGATTGGGCTGTGGTGGGAGGCAAAGCTGGGTGGGGGCAGGGCATTCTGTGTGTGTACTGGGGAGAGATTGATTCTGATCACTCCAAACTTGGGTCCACAGTTGCCTTGTTGGTTGAGATTATGCTGGGGACTGGGAACGCAATGAAGTGGATGGTAGCTAAAGATTGAGACGCTTAAAGTTTCCAGCTCCCCTGAAAGTGTTCTGTTAATTGTGTATTTAAGACCACTGGGCAGGTGGCCACTGCATCCTCACATTTGTTGTGGGAGAAATTATGAGATTTCTTCCACTTTTCCTGAATCAGTATCTATTAAGGAGATTAAACAACACACACACACACACACACACACACACACACACACACACACCTGTGTACTGTCCTTGTCATGTGATAAAAGGAAAGACACTTCGACACCAAACTATGGTCTGCATCCCATGTTCTTTGGAGCTCGCCTGCTCTGCTCTGGATGGCATCGCTAGGGCCTACATTTGAAGGGTTCCCCCCCGCCCCCACCGCCCCGAGATGTGCCCTGGAGTCTATTAGGTATGGGAGTTGTATTCCAGCTCCTGCTCTCCCTCTGTTACGCAGTCAGCATTCTCCATGGCAGGCTCCTCTGTGGAGCCCAGTTCCTTGATATTTACATAATGCCTCTTACCCACTAAGCTCTCCACCATCCTTGGCAAGAGGCCACACAACTCACAGTGTGTGAGAGAAAAACCCTTCCTTTTTGCTGCCTTTCCAAACTGCTGCCCCAGAAGGACACAGGGACAAAGACAGAGGTCTAGGCCTCACAAGAACATGGCTTCCCCTTCTCAGGAGGGGGGCAGCTGATGTCACTTTGAACCACTGGCTTATGAAGCATTCTCATGCCACCCATGTTTAGATGTGCCGCTGTCTCCTACTGTTAGCATCTTTGGGCCAATTATATACAGAGGGTTCTTTTTTGTCTTGAGCTTCTGAAAAGTGTGGCTGTTTACTTCCTAGTTCTCCTGGGTCCCTTTTCAATGATGGAACATTCTTCAAGTCTTCCTTTCAGTCAAGTGCCTTCACTGTCTCCTCCTCCCCTATCAAAGCCAAAGGTGAGGTTTCCTTTGCAAGGGGCCAGGTACATCATCATACCGAGGTGAAGAAGACCCATAGTCCCGTGTCTGACATTCAGCTTGGGGACCATGGGAGGTCTCAGTGGCCAACAGGAATGTTGCCTGGGTTTATGGGGATCTATACATATGCCCTTCCCGGGGAGACGGGACAGATGCATTTCTGAAATCTCTGGAACACAGATGGACTGTTCTTATCATGCCTGCTTTGTGATATGCCATATTGTATCCATAGGGTATGGTTAGATCTTTTCCCAGGACTTTCCTTAAATTTCTTTCAGGAATGTGCAAGGCTGTTTTCTTGCTCTCTTTCTCCTTCCCTCTGACCTCTCTCTTCCGTCTTCTTAGCAGCCTCCTCCCTCATGCCCAGTGTCTCGGTGTCCTCCTGAGCTCCAACCTGTCAAAATCTACTCTAAGCTCTTTTGATAAGAGGCCAGATAATTAGTACTAGGGCCCGAGGGACCCACGGGTTTCCATTTTTGCTCACAACCTCTGTTTCCCAGGTGAAGAGTTCCCTGGGGATTAGGAATGTCAGCAGAGGTTTATGGGGATCTACACATCTTCCCTTTTCTTAGAGAGGAGTGACTGATGTCACTGCTGAAACCACTGACTTAGGAGTGGATTATGGGTTCTCATCCTTTCTGCTTTGACCCCTGTCTTCTGTGACTGGTAGCACCCCTCACAGCTGTATCTAGAGCATTTCCCAGAGCCTGCTGTAGAGTTCCATGAAGTTTGGGTGTTTGTCTTCTGGCTTCCCCACCCCTTACCCCTCAGCTGACCTCACTGAGCTCACCTCTCTGGTGTTTAGACCCTTAGTGTTCTGTCTCTTCCCTTATGCATACCAGCCCTCGGTTACCCTCTGGAATGCAGTCATATAACTCTTATTAAAGTAAAAAATACAGCTTCTTTTTCTTCTTCTTCTTTTGTTATTTTTTGGTTTGTTTTTTGACCAAGATTGTAGCTGGATGCCCCCGCCCCTCCATCTCAGGAGAGGGGCAATGTATTATTTCTGAAATCTTTGGCTTTTTGATGGCTTCAGGTGAAATTGAGAATAATAATATGGTAGAGGGAGGGGACTTTTCCAAGATGGCCCTTTTTGTATGTGTGTGTCAGAGGTGGAAGGAGGACTACAGGTTAACCGCACCCTAGAATGAAGCCTGTGTTTATCCTCTTAGGTGATAGAAGTGTCTGGGCAGGATGTCAAGTGATATAGGTGTTTGGTGCAAGGTCAGACCTCTGAAGGTGCTGACGTTCCCCTTGGGATGACTTTTAGGGCTGTTGTGTAGGGGCCTGCATGGGGGACAGGGTGATAGATGTCTCCTGCTCTCACTTCCATATCTAAAGACAGAGGGGGAGGGGGGGCATATCCTTTCCTTTTCTGATTCTGGGTCCCTTTGCTGGGGGCCCACAAAGCTCTACCTCTCCTCTGGCCCTTTCTCTTTTGGCCATTCTACTGTCTGGTCTTTCCTGAATGGAGGAGAATAGGGAAGGGAAATTTTGGAAAACCTGGTGAATACAAAAAAAAGAAGAAAATAAAGATCAGTTGAAACCAATGTCCCAGAAAGTAGTACTCTAAAGAGAAAAAGAAGAAAATATGTATATATACTTGGAGCCCTATTTCCAGGCCCCTAACCTAATATATGGACCCTTGGTCAAGAACCTTTGCTCTCAAAAATGTCTTGCATAGGGTTGTGAATACTCTATTAAGGTGAAATGTGTGGTGGATAGGCAATTATCCTTGATTTCACGCCCTCCAAAAGAAGGATCTTGGGGGGTGGGGTATTATTGTGAGTCTCGCCTGTAGACACCCATTCAATTTCATGGATGGGTTGGGACTGTGTGAAGAAGATGTTCAGACAAGACCATCTTCCGAGAGATTCAAATTGTGTGTTATATTTCAGTTTGAAGCGTAGATCCAGGCCACAGTGAGGGACTGGGGGGTGCCTAAGGAGGTACTTTCGAGAAACAGAGTTGTAAAGTCAGGCAGTCAGATCAGTAGCTCCTTCCTTAGCAATCTCTTGATGTTATCTGCTCCTTTTGACAGTATTTGAAGGCACCTCAATGCCCTGAGCCTGGCTTGCACCCCAGCACAGCTGGACATGGATCACTCCCTGGACCAGCCCTTCGAACCCTGGGAGCAGGTCCAGGGAGGGACAGAATGGGCTCCGTAATGCATCAGGGAGCTATTCTTGCAGGTAGTCCGTTGTTCCTCCTTCCCTTGGTTCCTGTGCTTTTTATCTCGGTCTCCAAATTATCCCATTGTCCCTGTGAAAAGAGAAAAAATGTTAAGCAGCATCTGACTCCATATGAACTGTAGAGAGAGCAGTGATATATGGGGCAGGTTTGGGGGAATGATTTGGAAATGCCATACAGTTTGTTGTGGCAAGGGAGGGGAAGGAGTGAGTCCATACCTGGGTGGCACCCTAGGGGTCTGAAGGACCAGCAGATGCTTCCAAACCCACCCTGGGCCCAGAATCCCATTTGCCACAGGATGGGAAAAACAAAGGGACGGGCAGATGCATGTTGATATGGGAGAAGTTGTCAAATGTTCCCTGCTTCCCACAACCCTTTTTCTGATGTCATGTTAAAATTCAGGATACTGTGAACTAGCTCAGCTGGTGTCAGAGTCCATGGACAAATGACATTTACATGTTAACAAAACAGAACGATTGTGGGCTTGACAACTTTTTCTCTAGCCCAGTAAGAACACTGGAACAAAAATTCAGAAAGCAAAGCCACTTTGCATTATTAGGGGTCATTTTATAAAAAAACAAAAAACAAAAAACCATTTGACACCCCAAAATAGGAAGGACTGTCAGAATACAGGAAAAGCCTTTTTTCTTCCTTTTGCTTGCACCAAGGGAAAACGTCTTCCTG
This sequence comes from Ursus maritimus, assembly GCF_017311325.1. Lineage (NCBI taxonomy): Eukaryota > Metazoa > Chordata > Mammalia > Carnivora > Ursidae > Ursus > Ursus maritimus. The sequence goes on along the minus strand of NW_024426119.1, from coordinate 12,548,111 downwards.
GCCTTCTTCACTCTTCGGACTGGGATTGGCATCCACCCCGCTCATCCAGCCCTAGCTCCTCAAGAGCCACCTCAGTGTCACACAGCTCTCTATGCCTCTCGCCCAGCACTTCGTGAGAAACAGTTTCATATCCACGATAGGCTTACGCAGATCTACTGTTTCTCCGTTCTGGGGGCAAGGTAGGTGAGGCCCCTTCGAAAACCTCTGACTGACAGAACACAGGTTCTGCGTCCTCCTCATACCCTGCTTTGGAACATACCCCCCTTCTGTCCCGTGGGGGTATTACTGGGGCGTTGGAATCTTTCTGTCCCACGGCTTGCACCAGACGTGGCTGGAAAATAACAGGATTGGCTGTTTGCTCCCCCAGCTACTGCCTGCGCACCACCTGCTACTTCCTACAGTCGCCTCCTGGGTATATCCATCCATTCCCTCGATATTCTCTCTCTTCTACCTGTGCAAAATCAACTCCCAAGCTGTCATTCTTCTAAGAGGCTGGAGAATTCACTAAGGTGAAGACCGTACTTCCCTCCCTGACCACTTGTGATTTGTTGAGCTGGTTCCCAAGGGAGAGATGGATGGACCGACAAGAATATAGCCCGAGGCTCTTGGGTGTCTGCACTTTTTCTCCCATTCTTGGGGTGGGGGGAGGCTTACTGGGTCATTTTTGAGATAATTTGACTTATTAATGGATTACCGGGTCCTGTCCTGCAAGCTTAACGCCATGCCATGTTCTCTGTAAAGGACGTTGCTGGAGTCTGTATGGAGCCTTCCTGCAGCCTGCCCTTGATCTTTCGGGGCGGTTTGACTTGATGGCTTGCCAGCTTCTCCACCTCCCTTTGATGCTGCATTACTCTTCACAGCCCTCTTTCGGGGGCCCAGAGCCTTCACGTTCTGTCTCCCACTCCCCTATCAAAACCAGTTCTCATCCAGTTTTAGAGAAGGGACCAGAGAACTAGTGAACGAGACTGTGAAAGTCCCCCAGCCCCGTTCTTTCTCCCTTTCCAAGCTGCTGCCAATGGAGAGTGCCGGCACCTAGAGTCGGCCTGAAGTGTACGGGAATCTGTGCTTTCCCCCTTTTCCGGATACAACTAATGTATCACTTCTGAAGCTGCTCGCTCTGGGTAAACTTTCTGGGTCCTCGCCCTCTCTGCTTCGGGCCTGCCACCCTGTGCAGGAAAGGGAATGTCTAGGTTTGCACAGAATCTTCATTCAGGGACTGCCCTTGACCTTTTTTGAAATAAGGAAGCTTTGTGTCTTCCACCTCCCCATAAAGCACTGCTTTCCATTCTCCTAACAAGGGCTTTACAGTAATTTAGTCTGCTCGCTTCTTCCTGATAAAACTCTCAGCTGTCCTTTGGCATAAGGCCAGAATAATCACACTAAGGTGAAAAAAGCATAGAGCTCCCCATTTTGTCAATTCAAGTTATTGTACAAGTGACGGGTCCAATGATTCTAAGTAGTGAGACCTGAACGTTTATAAAGGATTTGAGCTTTTCCCACCTCCTGGAGTGGGGGAGCAGTATTCTACACGAGGCCACTGGTGCCACTCGTGGAATCTCTGACTTACACACGACTTCTATGTTGTCCCACTATCCTGTTTTAGACTTCTTTTCCCTTATGAATTACTTACAATGTATTTTCTTGTTCTCCTACCTCACCTGTAAGATTGCGGCAAGCGTTCTGTCTCCTCTCCACTTTTAAGCCCATCTCTCATTTTTCCTTTGGGGAAAAGAATGAGATAATTCAGAATATGATAGCAAAGTTCCACTTTTTTTCTTTCAGAGCAATGACAGTTCTTTGGACCACAGTAATAAAGTTCTAATGACTGCATGTCACACCCACTGCTTGGGGTAACTCTTGAGAAAAGCAATGTGAGGAGGACCCTAAGTCACTTTCCTTGGCAGAAGCTGCCCTGGTGAGCAGAGAACTCTGAGTCCCAACCAGTCAGTTCTGGGAACTGCCCCAGGGTCTTAGAGAAAACTAGCACAGAGGGTAGCCACAGGTTTAGCGTCTTTCGGGTTGTTTTATCAGCCTCTCGCTGATGCTGCTCTTTCAAGGATTGTTTAAGTAAGTCCCTAAAGAGATCTGTATCTAAAAATGTTAGTATTTAGGCAGTTGCTCAGGAAGGATCCCGAGACAAAACTGCAAGTAGTAGAGCTGAGAAAGTGCTAGATTGGGACAAAGATCTGTTTTAGTTCTGGTTCTGCCATTTTCCAGCAAAAGGGAATAGTCCCCTGCCTGAACTTTTTGATCCTCTCTTTTCTCATGGACAAAATTGGTATACTACGACCCACCACACAGAGGTGGGAGGTTAAAGGTTAAAAGGCTCTCTGTGGGGTGTAAAGCGGGTAACGAAAGTTACTTGTCATTGTGGTACTTAACGGCCCTGAGGGCTGCCAGCTGCCATTTGCACACACACCGTCTACCACGGCGCTCCCATTCTTCCCAATCAATAGCAAATTGTCTACTTGGAGATCAGGCCTTCTGAACGTGGACTTTGTAGATTTCCCATGAGATTCCAACCTCTACAAAGTTTCAGATGTGGGATTTGAGAGCTAAACCTTTGATTTCATCATCACCCTCCTACAGTGGTCTAAGGTTCTAGCAAATTTAACAGTGTTGTCTGGTGGTAAGGTAGAGTATTTGAAAATGAAACTATTAGGGAAAATCTGTGACGTGCTCACCGGCATAAATTAACTGATTGCCTGCAAGCTGAAGGAAGGCAGAGCAGCAACTCTGCCTGTATGATTGTCAGCTGTTTGACACTGAGCAAGCCCCTTCCCCTCGCTGACCTTCAGTGATCTCCTCTGTAAAATGAGAAGATGAACTCTGGGTTCCCAAAGTCCCTCAACATCTCCAACATAATATAATTCTCTTAGGAAGCAGGATGAAAGCAGACCTAGATCCCTATAGTAAATGAAAAAGAATTGGGAGAAAAAGGTGCTTTGTGCCTAAGATTTCTTGATTCCAGGGACTTCATCCCTGATAATGTTCTGAGAGTGAGTCTGCTGCTCAGAAAGTTCCAAGGTGAAAGAAGTAGAACTGCTCCAAGAAACTTGGATACGCCACACTGGACTGCCCCCCGTTCTGAGGTCCACAAATTGTCAGGACTCCTCGTGGCCTTTCCGGCCCTGACTCATCTCATACATCTCCACCCAGTCGGTGCCAGAATCACGAGAGGTGCCTGCTTGTGTCTTCAGGCTTCATGATCAGTAAACAGCTGTGGAGCCGAACATCTCCCTGCAAGCACCTCCATCCCCATGTAAGTCAAAGAGCACCACTCAACATAGCAGAATGGGAGACGGGGGAGGAAAGCAGAGCTTGTGCCTTTGCAGGATCTGCCACGCACCCTAACTCTGCAGGCTGGAGTACAAGGGATGCAGAAACCTTTGAGAAATGTTCGTTCATTCGGAGTTGGGTCAGTTGCATTTTCTAAGAGTAGTAGTAAGTTACCTAGATTGTTTCATTATTTACCTTTTTATAAAATATTCATGGATGTTTACTGTCTAGCTTTTGGTATACATTTCTACCCATCTTCACTTAATAAGACATAAATTTTAGGGGAATAGGATAAAGGCAGATAAATTCTATTAGAAGGAGAGGAGGGATGGATCTTTTTTTTATTAAAATATTTTATTTATTTATTTGACAGAGATAGAAGCAGCCAACGAGAGAGGGACCACAAGCAGGGGGAGTGGGAGAGGAAGAAGCAGGCTCCCAGCGGAGGAGCCTGATGTGGGGCCCAGAACGCCGGGATCATCCCCTGAGCCAAAGGCAGACGCTCAACGACTGAGCCACCCAGGCGCCCCAAGAGGTGGAGCTTAACATTGCCCATTACCCTCACTAAGGTAGGACATCAAAGTCAATGATTTGGGGTGCCAGAGACAGTAAAGCAGAGTAGTGTGTTCGCCATAACTTTTCTGGGAAGGAGTATGAAAAAAAGGGTTTTTGAAGAGAGAAGAAAGGAAAATGTCTACTCCATTGTGTTGCCATATATGCTATTCCTAGACCAGAGGTATGAGGAACCTTTCATCCTCTACTTTTGAAGGCCTGGACATTTTTTAATAACAAAAAACAGTATTTGTGTGGTCTCATATAGATGTCCAAGAAATTAGGAAGAATTTGGAGTAAAAGGCAAAATCTCCCATTTATTGCCTACCTGTCCTTTCAAAACAGCAAATGCCAAAACCTCTCATTCATCTTTCATTTCTTTTCTTTCTCTATCTTTACATACATGCATATATGTACACATGCTCCATTTTTCACTCATATTTTTCGGGTGATTGCATATTTGTATATATGAGTCTTTCTCCTTTCTTGGCAGTTGCCTGCTATTCCATAAACACGTTGAGGGTTTGTTAGGTCGTCACCCTATTACAGTCATCACAGTGACCATATTCCCAGATAATCTCTCCTTTGGCACATGTACAAGTCCATTCTCTCTTAAAAAGGAGTGGAAGCTATGTGAGTTTTAACTACTCAATATACACTTTTCCTTTATAGGAAGAATTCTAAACTATTCCACTCAACACATGCCTTTTGAATTAAGAACACAGAACTCTCCTTATTTTCACTCATTAAAATAACTAATTTTAAAAATAGAACTAATTTTCTTATTTCACATAGGGTAGGTGGTAGAGAAATAGAGAGGAAAACAGGCAAGTGAGGGAAAAACAGATAAACCTTCATGATGTCTAAAGACCAGTGAGGAGAAGGTCTAGTGTATTGTCACTAAACACAAAAATACCTTCTCAGCTTTTAAATGTACAGATAGGTAAATTTTAATAGACATGCAGTAACTGTTCATTGAAGAAAAAGAGACTACACCACTTCAGAGTTCCTTGAAACATTAACAAAATTGACGACTTATCATACCACAAAGAAAACCTTGGTAAATTCCCCAAAGTAGAAATCTTATAGTGAAAATTTTATAGACCGTATTCTCTGGATATAATTAAAAAAACTGAAACTCAAGAGATTAAAAAAGACTATCACGTGAAAAAAATTTGAACTTTCTTACGGCTTGAGTACAACAGGAAATGAATACTAAAATTGTAAAATATCCATAAAATAATAATCACGAAAACATCAAATATTATAACGTGCAGGATTCAGCAAAAATATATTTTGAAAAAAATTCCTAGCCTTGAATTCTTTTAAATAAAAAATAGTTAAAATTATTGGGCACCGGGGTGGCTCAGGCAGTTAAGCTCCTGCCTTTGGCTCAGGTCATGATCCCAAGGTCCTGAGATCGAGTCCCACATTGGGCTCCCTGCTCAGCAGGGAGCCGACTTCTCCCTCTCCTCCCAGCTCCTGCTCTCTTTCACAATCTCTGTCTCTCTCTCTCCAATAAATAAATAAAAATATTTTAAAAATAATTAAAATTATCTACTGCATTCAGCTCAAAAATCTGGAAAGCAGAGAGATAATTCATTGATAAAGATTAAAATGGAGGGGGTCAGAGATAAGATGGCGGAGGAGTAGGGGACCCCTTTTTCAGCCGGTCCCCTGAGTCGAGCTGGATAGGTATCACCAGCCTGAACATCCACGGAATCAGCCTGAATCGCAGGAAGATGCATCTGGATCTCTACAAATGAGCATCTCCAGCGCTGAGTATTGAGGTACGAAGCGGGGAGCCATGAAACCGTGCACAGATATCGGAAGATAAATGGAAGGGGGAGGGAGCCGCCGTGTTTGGGCGCCGAGAAGTGGTAGCCACCTTCACGGGGGAGCGGGCCGGACTCACGGACCGGCACCTGCGAGAGAGCAGACTGAGACCGCGAGCCAGGAGTGCGCGCTACCAGACTGAAACGGAGCTCCAGTGCGCTCTTTGAAACCAGACTGAGACTGGGAGCTCTGGGAGCGCAAGAGGCGGCTGGCAGCTGGTGGTGTTAGAAACACAAAGGACAGAGACGCGCCGGCCCTGGAAGTGAGGGCTGGGACGCTGGGTGTGGGGTGCACATCCCGGGACGCTGTAGGGTTGAGCAGCACCAACAGAAACAGAGTTAAAGTGGCCAGAACATCAGTGGAGAATGGGCCGCAATCCCTCTGTTCTGAGACAGAGGCTGAGATTCGGCCACTGCTGCTCTTTCAGAAGAGGCACAGCAGACCGCCAGGGAAAGCCGCCAGAGAACAAAAGCCTGGAAACACCGGCTCACAGTGTGCCCATCCCCATCCCCCCTTGCAGGGGACACGAAGACTCTACCCAAACAGGGCTGCCTGAGTATCGGTGCGGCAGGCCCCTCCCCCAGAACACAGAAGCCAGGCTGAAAAATCAAGAAGCCCACATCCCTAAGATCCCTATAAAACAAGGGTGCATGGCCTGGGTCCCTGTCAATAATTTGGGCTCTGGACAACCCAACAACCTCTCCTCAGCAGAATGACGAGAAGGAGAAATCCCCCCCCAAAAAGAAAAGACAATGAGTCTGTGGCCTCTGCCACAGAACTAATGGATATGGATATAACCAAATTATCAGAAATGGAATTCTGAGTAACAATGGTCAAGATGATGTGTAGTCTTGAAAAACGTATTAATGAAAATGTTAATGAGAATATAGAATCTCTAAGGGCTGAAAGGAGAGCGAATTGGCAGAAATTAAAAATTCTATGAGCCAAATGCAGTCAAAACTAGACGCTCTGACAGGCAGGGTGAATGAGGCAGAAGAACGTATCAGCGAATTGGAGGATGGGTTAGTAGAAGAGAAAGCTAAAATAGAATCGGGACTTAAAAAAATCCACGCCCACGAATGTAGGTTACGGGAGATTACTGACTCAATGAAACGTTCCAGTGTCAGAATCATAGGCATCCCCGAGGGAGTGGAGAAAAACAGAGGTCTAGAAGAGATATTTGAAAAAATTGTAGCTGAAAACTTCCCTAATCTAGCAAGGGAAACAAACATTCGTGTCAAAGAGGCAGAGAGGACCCCTCCCAAGCTCAACCACGACAAACCTATGCCACGTCACGTCCTAGTGCAATTCACAAATATTAGATCCAAGGATACAGTACTGAAAGCAGCCAGGGCAAAGAAATTTCTCACGTACCAAGGCAAAGATATCAGAATTACGTCAGACCTGTCTACACAGACCTGGAATGAGAGAAAGGATTGGGGGGGCATTTTTAAAGCTCTTTCAGAGAAAAACATGCAGCCAAGGATCCTTTATCCAGCAAGGCTGTCATTCAGAATTGATGGAGAAATAAAGACATTCCAGAATCGCCAGTCACTGACCAATTTTGTAACCACGAAACCAGCCCTACAGGAGATATTAAGGGGGTTTCCATAAAAGTAAAAAGGCCCCAAGAATGATACAGAGCACAAAGTCACAACCGATACAAACAAAGACTTTACTGGCAACATGGCATCATTAAAATCATATCTCTCAACATTCAGTCTCAATGTAAATGGCCTAAATGTTCCCATAATGACACAGGGTTGCAGATTGGATAAAAAGACATGACCCATCCATTTGCTGTCTACAAGAGACTCATTTTGAACCTAAAGATACATTCAGACTGAGAGTAAGGGGATGGAATACCATCTTTCATACCAATGGACCTCAAAAGAAAGCTGGGGTAGCAATTCTCATATCAGACAGATTGGATTTTAAACTGAAGACTATAGTTAGAGACACAGAAGGGCACTATATTCTTCTTAAAGGATGTCTCCAACAAGTGGATATGACATTGGATAAATATATATGCCCCAACAGGGAGCAGCCAAGATATACAAGACCAACTCTTAACCGAATAAAGAGACATATAAGATATAAATACGATTAATAGTAGGGGACCTCAACACTACTATCAGAAATAGACAGAATACCCATGCAAAAAATGACAAAGAAACAAGGGCTTTGAATGCCCTACTCGGAGATTAGGCCTCATGAGTAATATATATAGAACACCCTACACCCCAGAACCAAAGAAGTACTCATTCTATTCTAATGCCCATGGAACAATTCTCAAGACATAGCCATGTTCTGGGACTACAGAGAACAGAGGTCTCAACCCGATGACCAAAAAGGAGCTGAAAGTATTCCCTGCATATTCTCAGACCACAACACTTTGGGGAGTAGAACTCAAGCCACAAGGAGAAAATTTGGAAGAAACTCAAACACTTGGAGACTAAAAAACCATCCTGCTCAGATATTGACTCGATAAACCAGGAAATCAAAAATCAATTTAAGCAATTTATGGAAACCGCGAGAATGAAAACACAATGGTCCAAAACCTATAGGGATACTGCAAAGGCAGTCCTGAGGGAAATACATAGCCATCCAAGCCTCACTCAAAAGAATAGAAATATCTAAAATGCAGTTTTTATATTCTCACTTCAAGAAAAGCTGGAACAGCAACAGAGGGGGACAGGCCTAAAATCACGCCTGAGGAAGCAGTTGTACAAATTAGAGCAGAAATCAATGAATTAGAAACCAGTAGTACAGTAGAGCAGATCAACAGAACTAGAAGCTGGTCATGAGGGATTAATAAAATTGACAGACCACTGGCAAGACTTATCTCAAAAGAATAGAGAGAAGGACCCCAAAATAATAAAATTATGAATGAAAAAGGAGAGGTCTACAACCAACCAATGAAGATTGGAGGTTATTGAGAAACTTTTATCAACAGCTTTTATGCCAATAAATTAAGCAATCTGGAAGAGATGGAGGCCTTCCTGAACATAAACTACCAGAGCTGAAATTTTAGCATGGAGGAAGAAAATGAGATTTTTAAACAGGCCAATTAATTATGAGAAGGGTGAGTCGGTGATAAACAACACTTCCAAAAATAACAAAACTACAGGCGGATGGTTTTCCTGGGAAATTTCTACACGAACTTATTCAAAGAGAAATAATACCTATTTCTTCTTTGAAGAACAAAGCTATTTAAAATAGAAACAGAAGGAAAGCTACCAAACTCATTCTATGAGGCCAATATTACCTTGATCCCCAAACCAGCAGACTGGCCATAAGGAGAATTACACGATTTCTAATGATAATACGGACCTCAAAATCCTCAACAAGATCCTGCTAATAGAATCCAACAGCACATTAAAGATTATCCATCATGAGCCCAGAGGTAGTTCATCCATGGGATGCAGGGGTGGTTCAACGTTCAAATCTATGCATTGTGTCTTAGATTTTATCCAGAAGGAAAAATTCAAAAATCGTATGATTCTTCAATAGATCCAGAAAAAGCATTTGACAAAATACAGCATCCTTTCCTGATTAAAACCCTTCAGAGTGTAGGGATAGGGTACATTCCTCAATCTCATAAAAACCATCTATGAACAGCCTGCAGCAAATATCATTCTCAATGGGGAAAAGCTGGAAACCTTTCCCTTAAGATCGGGAACACGACAAGGATGCCCCTCTCACCACTATTATTCAACATAGACCTAGAAGTCCTTGCAACAGCAATCAGACAACAAAAAGGGATCAAAGGTATCCAAATCGGCAAAGAAGAAGTCAAAATGTCTCTCTTGCAGATGACATGATACTCTATATGGAACCAAAAGAATCCACTCCCAAACTTTTAGAAGTGATAGAGCAATCCAGTTGTGGCGGATACAAAATCAATGCTCAGAAATCAGTTGCATTTCTATACACGAATAATGAGCTTGAAGAAAGAGATAAGGGAATCCATCCCATTTACAATAGCATAGAAAAAGTATACCTTGCTGAATTACTTAACCAGAGACGTAAAGGACCTATATTCTAGAAACTACAAATCACTCTTGAAAGACATTGAGGAAGACACAAAAAGATGGAAAAATATTCCATGCTCATGGATCGGAAGAATTAACATAGCTAAAATGTCCATGCTACCCAGAGCAATCTACACTTTCAATGCTATACGATCAAAATACCGAGGACATTTTTCAAAGAACTGGAACAAATAGTCCTTAAATTTGTATGGACCAGAAAGGAGCTGAATCGCCAAGGAATTGTTGAAAAGGAAAAACAAAGCTTGGGGCATCACAATGCGGATTTCGAGCTGTACTACAAAGCTGTGATCACAAAGACAGCATGGTACTGGCACAAAAACAGACACATAGACCAATGGAACAGAATAGAGAACCCAGAAATGGACCCTCGGCTCTTTGGGCAACTAATCTTTGATAAAGCAGGGAAAAACATCCGGTGGGAAAAAGACAGTCTCTTCAATAAATGGTGCTGGGAAAATTGGACAGCTACATGCAAAAGAATGAAACTTGACCACTCTCTCACACCATACACAAAGATAAACTCCAAATGGATGAAAGACCTCGATGTGAGACAGGAATCCATCAAAATTCTAGAGGAGAACATAGGCGGAACCCCTACGACATCGGCCAAAGCAACCTTTTTCATGACACACCTCCAAAGGCAAGAGAAACAAAAGATAAAATGAACATATGGGACTTCATCAAGATAAAAAGCTTCTGCACAGCCAAGGAAACAGTCAAAAAAACTAAGAGGAAGCCCACGGAATGGGAGAATATATTTGCAAATTACACTACAGATAAAAGACTGGTATCCAAGATCTACAAAGAACTTCTCAAACTCAATACGTGAGAAACAAACAAATCATAAAATGGGCAGAAGATATGAACAGACACTTACCAATGATGACATACAAATGGCTAACAGACACATGAAAAAATGTTCAAAATCATTAGCCATCAGGGAAATTCAAATCAAAACCACACTAAGATACCACCTTACACCAGTTAGAATGGCAAAAATTGACAAGGCAAGAAACAACAATTGCTGGAGAGGATGTGGAGAAAGGGGATCCCTCCTACATTGTTGGTGGGAATGCAAGTTGGTACAGCCACTCTGGAAAACAGTGTGGAGGTCCCTTAAAAGGTTAAAAATGGAGCTACCCTATGACCCAGCCATTGCACTACTGGGTATTTACCCCAAAGAGACAGACGTAGTGAAGAGAAGGGCCATATGCACCCCAGTGCTCATAGCAGCATTGTCCACAATAGCTATATTGTGGAAGGAACCGAGATGCCCTTCAACAGATGACTGGATTAAGAAGTTGTGGTCCATCTATACAAAGGAATATTACTCAGCTATCAGAAATAATGAGTTCTCAACATTTGCTGCAACATGGATGGCATTGGAGGAGATAATGCTAAGTGAAATAAGTCAAGCAGAGAAAGACAATTATCATATGATTTCTCTCATCTATGGAACATAAGAACTAGGAAGATCGGTAGGGGAAGAAAGGGATATTCAAGAAAGGGGGGGTAATCAGAAGGGGGAATGAAACATGAGAGACTATGGACTCTGAGAAACAAACTGAGGGCTTCAGAGGGGAGGGGGGTGGGGGAATGGGATAGACTGGTGATGGGTAGTAAGGAGGGCACGTATTGCATGGTGCACTGGGTGTTATACACAACTAATGAATCATCGAACTTTACATCAGAAACCAGGGATGTACTGTATGGTGACTCACATATTACAATAAAAAAACATTTAAAAAAAAAGATAAAAATGGAAAAGCATAGGGGCTCCTGGCTGGCTCAGCTGGCGGAGGATGTGACTCTTGATCTCAAGGTTGTGAGTTTGAGCCCCTTGCTGGGCATAGATCCTACTAAAAATAAATAAAATAGAAAAGCATTATATTAAATAAGAAAAGGACAAATATAAAAGCTGGTTATTTGAATGAAAAGTATATTAACTTTTGAAAAATAAATTCTATAACCTAGTCAAGGAAAAGGAGGGGCACAAATACTACGCAAAATAAGAAAATTAACCGCCAATGGGAAAAAAATGATAATCACTTGAATTACAAGTGGTTCTTTTTCTCACCTCTAGGCAAACATATTTGAACATGTGGGCAAAATGGATTATTTTTCAGGAAATTGTCAGAAAGCAACTACTACCCTCCCAAAACGCACTGACCTAGATGGTTTCTGGAGAGATTCTATACAAACTGTAGAAAACTGTTTACCAGACCCGCAACTTAGAAAAACAAAAGCTACCAATTTTTTTTTAAAGAAGCATCATATTAATGGCAGAGAATCTAGGATGGCCAAAATTATTTTTCAAATGAAGGATAAAATTGGAAGACTTACCCTGCCTGATTTCAAGACAGTGTGGTATTGGCATAAAGATAAACGTACAGATCAATGGAATATGAAAGAGAATATCGAAGTCGTTCCACATAAATATAGGCTAATTGGTTTTCAACAAATTTTCCAAGGTAATCTAATAGGGAAGGGAAAATCTTTCCAACAAACGGTGCTGAAACAACAGATATGTATGTGGAGAAAAAATTGAACCTCTTAATTCACATCATACCCAAAAATTAATTCAAAATGTATCACAACCCTATATATAAGAACTAAAACTATAAAACTTCTAAAACCCACAAGAAAACAGAAAATTTTTGTGACCATGGGCCAGGCAAATATTCCTGAGATATGTCACAAAGAGTACTACCAATAAATGAACATTCTTGATAAGCCTGACTTCATCAAAATTTCAAACTTGAACTTTCCCAAAGACACCACTAAGAAAGCAAAGGTAAGCCACCAACTAGGAAATGTTATTTGCAAAATACGATATCCCAAAAAGGATTTATATATAGAATACATAGAGGATTTTTACAACTCAATAACAAGACAAACGGCCCAATTTTAAAAGTGGACAAAAGATGGTGATGTATGGAAGTGTTGAATCACCATACTGTACACCTGAAACTAATAAAACACTGTATGTTCACTGGACTTAAAATTAAAACTTAAAAAAAAAAACAGTGAGCAAAAGATGTAAAGAGACACTTCATTAAAGAAGACACGTGAGTGGTAAATAAGCACAGGGAACGGCTTTGCCGTGGCACCCTGCCACCCCGCAGACAGAGGCCTGAGTCTGCACATAATGCCCCATGATCCTTCGGGAACAGGAGAGGTTCGGAGGCTTGTGAGGAGCTCAAGGCAGTCTCCCCTGAGAGGCTTCCATGAGACCGCTTCATCTCTCCTCCTGGGATCTGATCTGGCTTTCTGCCCCCCACCCCTAACCCCACCCCAGAATAGAGCTGCAGAATATACAGCCTCTTGGCTGGAGTCTAGATTTGGCTCCTCAGCAATGGGGTTTCCCACATCTCACGTTCTAGTTGTCTAGCCTCTCTTGTCTCAGTCAGCCTTTTTGCTGTGTAGGGCAAGAACCATGGGGAGCTGGCATCTTTGGCTTACTCTTCAATTCATTGTCTGTATAAGTAAAGGTCTAGTTTGAAAAGTGGCTCATTGTATCTTTATAAGCTGAATCATCCAGGCCGAGCTTTGTCACCTGCATGTGAGCTTGACAATAAGCACATGAAAAGATGCTCAACATCATTAGTTACCAGGGAAGTGCAAATTAAAACCACAGTGAGATACTACTGACCACCAATTAGAAAGTCTAGCATGAAAAAGACTGACCATACCCACTGCTGGAGAGCACGTGGAGCACCTGAAAAGCTCAGATGCTTCAGATGGGAAGGTAAAATAGTACAACTATTTTGGGAAACATTTTGGTAATTCCTTAAAGAGCTAAACATAGACCAACCATATGACCCTGCCATTCCACTGTCTGGTATTTACCAAAAAGAAATAAAAGCCTATGTCCACATGAGTCTTCTACATGAATACTATAGCAGTTTTATTTGTAACAGCTAAAAACTGGAAATAACCCAATGTCTGTCCAAAAGTAAATGAATAAACAGTGTGGTACGTCCATATAAAGGAATACTAGTCAGCAGTAAAAAGAAACAACTACTGATAGCAGAATGAAATCATTAAACCATACCAGATAGTACATATTATAAGATTCCACTTACGTAAAATTCTAAAAAATGCAAACAAGTCTATAGTGACAGAAAGCAGAGTCGGGATTGCCTGGGGATGGGAGGTGAGGGTCATGAGGCAGTTTGGGGAGTGATGTTTAGTATCTTTATCATAGCTTCATGAGTGTGTACATATGTCAATACTCATCCAATTTTACACTTAAAAATGTGCACTTCATTGTATATTGACTATAACTCAATGAAGACATATAAAAATGCAACCTGATCTAATATGAGGTGTTTTTTTAATGCACTCTGGCTTCCATGAGAAGGGACTGCGGGGGGTAGGAGTAGAAGTGGGGAGTCCTTAGGGGCCTGGGGCAGTCATCTGCATGAGAGCTGCTGATGGCTGTGGCGACGATGGAAATGGAGGGGAGTGGACAGATTTGAGATCTATTTTAAGACCTAAACAATAATTGCCGGCAGTTTGATGTCTCTTCTTGAGGAAATTCTCTCTTGGGTCTCTGGTCCTGGTCATACAAATGTGATATAATTTTTCATGGTTTCCTCTACTCATCAATGTTCCCAATTGCATACTTACTTGTAATAATATTCTATTAGTGTTTATCTTCACCACTAGACCCCAAGCACCACCAGGGAAGAGTCTGTAGGACTTACCACTCTGTGCCAAGTGCCTTGCCCAGTGCCTGTCATGCAGAAGGGTTATACAGTAGTTTTAAAACATGTCTGCATAGTCTTTCATTTTTCTGCCACCAAGACATGTCCTGTATTCCAGCTAGGTCTTCAGAGGTAAGAGAACTTCTACCCAGATTTCTATTGTTTGTTCTGGTTTTAAGTCATTACATTTGGGGGCAGTTTTTTATCCAGGAATAGATAATTAGAGCAAGTTCAGTAAATATTTTTTGAATGAACAGCAAGCTCTGTTTTGCTTCAGCTCTGTATGAGACTTGAGCCACAGACATGTTTTCCCTTCCCTATCAGGTCCTAAAGATCCTGCAAGGTCTGACACAGAAACAGAAGTCTGTGTTCTTCAGACCTGTCAAGAGGAGTCATGGAAACTCTCTGCCCTCAAACCCCACAGAGAACACTGCAAGGCTATGGAAAGTCGACCTTGGCAAGGATCTCAAGAGAACAGTTTGCTTGTGAGTTCTTAACCTTGAACACCTTCAAGGGAACACTCATGCACACACACTGTGTGTGTGTGTACATACACATTTTCCTGGAAAGAGAGTCAGTCCCCAGACCCTAACTTCTTTCAAATTTTCAAGACTGTGCCCAAAATGGTAGGACCTTCTTTTCCAGTCCAACTGTCTCAACTTTTAGATTAAGAGACTGAGACGACTACTTTTCCTGGTAGTACAGTAGACTAGGTACCCTGAGCAAGCTTTCTTCTGAAAACAAATTCTGAATAAAATGTTTAAATTTTTTTTTAAAGATTTTATTTATTTATTTGACAGAGACAGCCAAGGAGAGAGGGAACACAAGCAGGGGGAGTGGGAGAGGAAGAAGCAGGCTCCCAGCGGAGCAGGGAGCCCGATGCAGGGCTCGATCCCAGGACTCTGGAATCATGCCCTGAGCCAAAGGCAGACACTTAACGACTGAGCCACCCAGGCGCCCCAAATGTTTAAAGTTTCTTAAACACACTGTTGAGCTAGGAAGAAAATAAGACGTACTTGGGCCCAAAACCCAAGAATCCGGAGAGCTAAGTTAAGCCTTGAAACCCACTTTTATCTTTAGGACTTCGTCAAGCCAGCCGATCTGTGACAGACCTCCCAGTGTTGAAGTGAACTGAACTTCAGTTTTCACAGCCTCATGGAGGCAAGGTGATAGGAAAGAAACCACGACACTCAAGATGGGGGGTCTAATAAAACCCTGCCCCCCACACAAGATTGGGACCCAAGGACTATACCTTCAGTAAATGGATGACCTACATAGAAACACCAGCACCTCCCAGCAGCCTGCCAAGAAATGTACCTACTTCAGATTCGAGGGGAAATAAACGATCCCTGGAGAATTGATAATCACAAGTCATCCCTCACAAGGGTTTGAAACCCCTTCACAACACTCCCTTTGTCTCCCTCTCTCCTACCCTGGCCAGGAGGCGGGAGGCAGGGCAGCGAGGAAGCCTCAGAAGAACCTTCTCCAGCCAGCGCCTGAAGAACACCGGCCACTTCTGCTGGTGAAGTCTCCCGTGGGGACCCCAGCCCCAGGCCTGCTCGCTGACGTGTGGGAGAACCTCGGGCCTGGGGAGGCTGAGGGCTCCGGCCTCTGGGGGGCTGGACTTCGGCCGAAGCTCCTCAGGCAGGGGCTGTGCCGCCCCCTGGAAGAAGCTGTTCTCTCCTCCTGTGTCCCAGCCCACGCTGACTCGGGGATGTGGCGCCGGGGGTGGCCCGGGGGGCTCTCCACTCGCTTCCCCAAGGTGCCTGGCTCTCCGGCTGTGTTCTTCCTCTGGGCTGTGGAACCTTCGCGGATGCTCTCTCCTCAGGATGGGGAAAGCAGATGTCGCTCTCCCCCGCCCCCACCCTAGGCCCCCAGACATCCCCTCCTCCCCACAGGACACTGGCTCCCTCCCTGTTTAATTCTGCAGTGACCGCTGGTACCCCAACATGCAGTGAGCGGGGATGGGGGCGGGGCGACCTCTGCCTCCCAGTCCCACGCTCGGGTTCAGGGCCTGGGTCTGGAAGGGAAGGAGGTCGGTCCGCCACGAGGCTGGGTCCCTCCCGGGAGGACCTGGCCCGCCCGGGACAGGGGTCACCAGGGCAGGTCTGCGGGGTTCCGGCCTGGGCCCGCGGCTGGTGGCTCAGACGCATCTGTCTGTGGGCAGGGCAGGCTCGGAAAGGCCCAGAGCAAACCCGCAGGACCCCTCACCTGCCTTTGCAAAGTGCTTTCCCTCCACCCGTCGGTGGATCTCAGGCACCCGTGGGATTGTATTTTCGGGACAACGGGCGGTGTGGCGCCCCGGCTCATCAAAGTCCCACAGACAGCACGTTCCCACCAGAGCCAGCGGGTCTCAGCTGCAGCTGCAAGCGAATCACTGAGAGCTTTTAAAACATGCCGACGTCCAGGCTGCACCCCGTACCCTGAAATCAGTGGTTCTGAGGGTGGGCACGGGCGGGGGTGTGTCTTAAATGACCCGGATGACCCAAACGGGCAGCCCGCGAGCCGTGCAGACGGGGTCCTTAGGGCTCAGAGAGGTAAAGCCAAGTGGAAGGGGCCTAGAGGCCCAGATGGAACCAAGCAGGTGTCCCCCAGCTTTCCGAGGATCCAGGCTTCCTGTGGGACCCTGAGGCCTCCGGCTGGCCAGGGAGCTTGGCTCCTTTGGCTGAGAAGACATTTCTGCCACCTCTTGCTCAAAGCACGGGGCTAGGGCCCCTCCAAACCCAGAGCGCATGGGTCACCTCCACTCACCGGCCTCGGGTTCCTCTCACTGGAAAGGCGTGCCCTTTGGTGAGGGGGAGGATGCATTTTTGAGGTGCAATGTTGTACAGCAGCCAGGAATGGAAAATATTAAAAGCCCATGGGAGCCAGCAAGGCTCACACCAGGACCAAAGTCCAGATAAGAGGAGAAAGTCTATCTGTGGAGGCCCCGGGGCTGGCCACCCATCCCCTGTATCTCAGCCTGTCTCCATCTTCAGGGTTTCAGCAAGCCTCTCCTGGGTCAGAGGAAAGTCCAGGGGTGGTGACCCCAAGGCAGGGTTGTCAGATGTTCTGATATATACAGAATATGTCCCTAAATAATGATTTCATCCCCTATCCTATGTTGACCTTGTCAGAATGCCCTAAATGTCTTCAGTTTTTTTGCTGTTGTTGTTTTTGCAATTATGTTTTCAGCAATTCAAGCTTTTTGCCTCTGCCAGTTATTGGTACAACATTTAAATGGTAACACTAGCTGAACTCCTTTACCGCGTCCTACCATTTGGCTAAAAGAAGATCAAAAGAGGGGAACAAGGAAAGCATTTTTCCTATTCACCAGAGAGGAAAACTATTATTAAAATTTCTTTGAGTATAGTTGACACACAATGTTTTCACATTAGCTTCGGACGTACAACATAGCGATCCGATTTCTCTCTGCATCGTGCCGTGCTCACCACAAGCATAGCTACCAGCAGTCACCGTACAACACTATTACAATATCATTGTATTTCCCATGCAGTGCCTTTTATTCTCACAACTTATTCATTGGGAAAACTATCAGCCAAAGCCCCAAATTCAGAAAGTAACCACCACTAATTAGAAATAATTTCAGATCAGTACACAAAGTCAGACGCTTTTAGTCCAGAAGAGCTTGTGGAGACATGATCACTAAGTACAATGCATCTTGGATGAGTTCCATGAACAGAAAAAGGACATTAGTTGAAAATTAAGGTGAATTTGAATAAAGTAGGGTTTTAATAAGAGTCATTGGTTCATTAATTGCAACAAACATACCATACTGAGGTACGGAGACCAATGGCCTTCCCTGGGCAGAAATGTTGCATAAGCGTTGCTAGGGGAAGAGTGCATTCTGGGTGGCCCCATAAGAGGAAGAGAGGACACAGAAGCCTGTGTGTGGATTCTGCCAGCCTCCATTGATGTCTTTTCCCCATATGATCTGGCTCTGTATCCTCTCTGTATGTCCCTATAAGTCTTAGTAATGGATATGACTATTTGTGGAGTTGCATGAGTTCTGCGCACAAGTTTCTGAATGTAGGAGCGGTCTTGCACACCCCTGACACACTTGTCAGTGTTCTTCAATTCTCCGGAATTCAAAACCCCATTGGTTCTCTTAACAATTGTAGTTGCGAGAATGCCAGTTTATTTAAAGCACTGAAATAATAGTTAAATGCTAAAAGGCTCCAAAAATCCACTGAGCCTATTTTTTTCTTGCTCATAATTTTCAATATCTCTTTAGCAATAGGATTATGTTGAAAGAAGAGCAAACAGCTTTATTACAGAACTCCGCTGCTAAATGCATTCATTGTTGAATGCATTAAAGAAAACATTGGCAAAATAGTAATCATTTAAATGTCAATGCTGCTCTTAAAAGGAATAAAACCGTATGTGAATAGGTAAATCCCTACTTGAAGTGGGTAATTATTACGCTGCTTGCCATGACTCTTTTTAAAAGTGATTTCATCCCTTGAAGAATTGTATTCTTTTTCATAGAGCTACTAAATACTCTTCCAGCAGGGAGCAAGTAAAATTTTCATGTGCGGGGTTGAAGAATAATGGAATAAAATTTGATGACAATGCTCTTTTTTTGTCAGTGAACATTTTTAAAAGTCACGGATCAAAAGATCTGATGCAATCCTGAAGAATGGAAAAGCAATTTATGCCAGAAAGGATAGTATGAAGTGTTTCACTGAAATACATTTAGAGGGCAGTTCTCAGAGTTATTAACTCTATATGCTCAGTAAACTGGCTCATGATGCAAATACAGAGTGTTTGCTCATTAATGTTCAGTAATGCTCAGGAGACAAAAGAACGCCAGGAGCTAGCTGGGACCACTGTAGAAGCTATCTTACAATGTGTGGACTTAGACTGTGCCTGTAAGGAATTTTTTAAAAAGATTTTATTTATTTGAGAGAGCAAGCATAAATTGGGGGGAAGGGCAGAGGGAGAGGGAGAAGTAGGCTCCCCACCGAGCCAGAGAAGGGAGCCCAAAGTAGGGTTCCATCCCGGGACCCCAGGATCATGACCTGAGCCAAAGACAGACAATTAACCAACTGAGCCACCCAGGTGCCCCTGTAAAGAATTTAATAAGCAAATTCTACATCACAAAGATCTATCAGAGAACAGCCAAAGCATCCGGGAAATATAATTAAAGAGGTATGTAATTTAGATATCTTGGATATTTCAGATAGATAAAAAATAATTTTTACTTTCAATATGCTCCATGCAATATTTTTATCTCAGTGTACATTGTATAGGCAATTAGAAATAATTTACGTGTAACTAGGCACCTTGCATTTTTACTTGTTAAATCTGGCAATCTTTGACACTTGTCTGGAGACACAGCCAGTCAATGACTGAGCCAGGATTTGAATCTTGAAAATCTCACTTCAGAGTCTGTCTGAAACTACAACACCATCCTGATGAAAAATAATGTTCAGCCTCCAATTATAGTGCCAACTAAACTATCATTAAAGTTGGAGCATAAAATAGAGACAAGCTTAGACATGCAATGAATCCTTGGTTATAATTTACAGAGACACTGATTCCGGCTAGATTAATCAAAAATATCTTTTCAAAAAGATCATCCTGCATACAGGAAGTGCAGAAGTGGGGTTGGCCCCAGAATTCATGAATTCCCTGACTCAACAACGACATCAAGGACTCGGGTTCTTTCCATCCCCCCACTCATATCTTTGTTACTGATTTTATCTTCGAGCTTGTAGCAAGATAAACACAGGTGCTCCAGGCACTTCAGTAGCCATGGGAAGTTGGTACTCTGTCTCTTCTGGTGTTTCTCTATTAGAAACAAGAAAATTTCCCCCAGAATCTCCCCCTGAAGACTTCTCCTTAGAACTCATTTACCCAGGTTGGGTCCCATGTTCATTTTTGAACCAGTCACTGACACATGGGTGGGATTAGCATTATTGGCTTGGACTAATTATCTGGAGTAGAATGGATGTTGTCTAGTCAACCGCAATATCCACAAAGTCTAAACAATTTTATTTCTCACGCTCCTACTTTTTCTAGGGAAGCTTCTCATGTAGAGTCCCACCAGATGTGGGTGTGAGCCAAGGAAGCCCTCAGGACCCCGGCAGAAAGAAGGCTGCACACTCACTGGGTGATTTGAGTAGAATTTAATAAAGGAACTACATGCAAGTGTGATTGCCGAGCTTAAAGAAATGTGCAAGGTACAATGCAGTAGCCCTGGAGAGTTACTACTCTTGGGTCTGAAAGAACAAGGCAAAGGAACAGGTCTTGGAATCCTGAGAGCGTATCTTCATGGAGAGGGCCACCCAACAATGCGCTGTGGCCTTGGTAGAGGGACGCTGCCAGTCCCCAGCAACCTGGTCGGGAAGTACCTGGGGCAATCAATACCCTACTGCACTCTCCTCCTGCCTACAGTCTCCTCCCTGCGCTTCCCACTGGCTGACCCCAGCTAGAATCTGGAGCTCGAGGAGGCACGTAAGCACCATTCTACTTTCTGCTTTGATGAGTGTGACTACCTTACCCACCTCATGTAAATGGAATCACACAGTATTTTTCTTTCTGTGACTGGTTTCTTTTACTTAGCATAATGCCCTCATGAGTCATCCATGTTACAGCATGTGACAAGATTTCTTCCTTTAAGAAGCTGAACATTTCATTGTGTGTGTGTGTGTGTGTGTGTGTGTGTGTGTGTGAGACATTTTGCTTATCCATCCATCCATCGATGGACATTTGGGTTGCTTCCACCCCTGGTGAATGATGCTGCTATGAACAGGAGTGTACAAATATCTCCTTAGGATTCCACTTTCAATTCTTTTGGATATATACTCAGAAGTGGGATTGCTAGACCATAGTAGTTCTATTTATTTTTATTTTTTGAGGAACTGCAATAGTACATTAATTTCTTTAATTGCTGAATAAAATTCCATTGTCTGGGTATACCAAATTTTGTTTATCTATTCACCAGTTGGTGGACACTTGGGTTACTTCCACTTTTTGGCCATTTTTCGTAACGCAGCAGTGAACATTCATGCACAAGTCTTTGTGTGGACCTGCGTGGACCTGTGGATACTTGAAACTGGAATTTCTGGTTATATGTGTGTTTGTGTTTAACTTTTTAAGAAACAATCAAACTGTTTTCCAAAGTGACACCATTTCACATTCCCCCCAGCAATGTACCAGGGCTCCCCTTTCTCCACACCCTTGCCAGCACTTGCTGTTGTCTGCTAACCAGACAGCAAACTAAAGGACCAAAGATTACCCTCTAGAAAATGTAAGCCAGAGAGACTATGTGCAGGGCCATTGTTAGACCTCATTTTGCAATTTCTAGAAAGTACAGGAGGATAGTGGAGCAAGTCTTCAAGCATCAGCAGGAAACCATAAGATGAACCTAGAATGTGGGACATTCCTATCTGTGAAACAACTGGCATGTTCTCTTCACAAAGTCATTTTTTTTTGCATTTTTTAAAATGCAAAGTACATTTTGCATTGTACCTTGCACACTCTCCTTACTTAGAAGAGTCTTCTCATACGATGCATGAGACTTAATTGGATCCTAGTTTGAGGGGAAGTATCTTTAAAAGACATTTTGGAAATATACACAAAGACAAAGCTAATACGGTGAAATGTTAGCAACTGTTGGGTCTTGGTGTTGAGGAAATGCATATTCATGGTACTATTCTTACACATTTAAAAATTTTGTTAACAAAAAACGGGGATCAAAATGTCAGTTGGAAGAAGGCAGCATATTTCTTTATCAAGTATCATATCCTGCTGGGCAGTAATATCAAGAAAATGTTTTTGGTCAACCAAAATATCACCCTACACTTCCATCACTTATATATATTTGCTAATTTCTCTTCTAGATACAATTACCTTTTTGTCAGTACTATCCTTCCTGGAACCCCAGGGCTCAATAGTGACACAAGCACTGATCCTCCTGTCCCTCTCTAATTGTTTGAGAACTCGTAGACAATGTCAAAGAATAATGGGGCTTGAGCACAGACAATACTCTGGGAGAGGATTTTAAAAAGACCTCTTGCACATTGGGAGGCAGGGTTCTAGTTTAGAATCTAGAGGCTGAAAGTTCCATATCCAGCATCCATTTACTGTCCTGTTGGACCTTTGGCTCAACTTGCTACTTTTTATGTATTTGTCTATCTCAAACCTCCCAGCCTCTATGTCAAGGGGATTCATCTTCGAATACCCTATAGCACTTAGCATATGTGCTTTACAAAGAGTAAGTGCTAAATATTTCAAATAAATGAATGAATACAATTCTGAAAGTGAGAGAGGGCTTGAGAGAAAGAACAGAGTAGGCAAAAAATTGGAGAAAAAAATTGATATGAAAAGGTAGATTTTTCTGGAGATATCTGAAATTATCGTTCACGAACACAAGACCTTAGAATTAGCAACCACAGGATACTGAGAGCCCTTGAAAATCACTCACCCTTCTTGCCCACCCACAGCACAGCTCACAGAGGCTCTTTCAACTCAGTCAGAAATATCCCTTTCGTAGCCTTGAGGACAATTATTTTTCCCATTCATTAGAAATGCATACACCTGCAAAAATCAATTCTTCAAGAACGGTGCAATCAGGCTCGGAGCACCATTGAATTGCTCCTGCTGGGGCTACTTAAAATGAATTCATCAGCATGGAGGGTTAAGCCGGAGGTTAGGACGCAGAAGAGCTCAGGGCCAACAGCTCTGGCTTCCTGCTTCAGCATCTCTTTGTTCTCAGATTTCTGAAGGGAACTGAAAATATGCTTAGTTGGGAACAGTTACTTTCTCAGGAAAAGTCTCTTCCCAGATTGCAGGTGCTCCACTCTTCACTGACCTAGACGAAGAGAGTCCCATTCATGAACTCCATGGAAATGTATCCTCAAAACAGAAACTTGGACGGACAACTATAGAGCCCCAGTTCTCACCGCATTCTTCTGCAAACTACCCATCTGAGCCCGATGACAATATTTCTAAGGTAACCTGTGTATACAGCTAACACCCCAGTTTTCTGGGTCCCGGCCACCTTCTGCAGCACAGACTCAAGCCCTTCCTGTACAGGACCCTGCGAGGCAGAGGCTGGAAAGTGCTCGCAGCCTGCTTTTGTAAGACCAGCAGAGCCACCTTGTGGTTGATGTAGAAAATTATGTTGCGGCTGAAGTCTTGCAGAGACCACGTTAAATGAGGATGACCCCAGCAGGAGATAGAACAACAAGGAAAGCAGGCAGCATTATCAAGGAGCCTTGGAAGAAGAGATATCTATTTTGTTAAGAAAAACGTAGGGTTCGGAAACCCTACGTTTCCGTAGGGTTAGGAAATTCTGAGTTCAAGTAAAAACAACTTTCTTCTCACATCCTCTAATATGTTCTGAATGAGTGATTGTAAGTTTCTCCGAGGACTGTATTAGGCAGTATTTTAGAAATTGATTTGATCAGGGATCCTTTTTGACAGCAAGCATCTTGAGGATTGGCATTTTGTGATCGAGATTTGATAAACAGTTGGGAGCCACATGGTGACATAGTGACAGAGAAACCACACATATCAATATTAGAAATATCCCTCCAATCTTAGAGGAATCTAATGATTAGAGAACACCAATGACCTTTAATGATGATACTGACCCAAAGGATTAGGGTGTGGAATCTTTCAGTTGGACAGCTCTTTCAAGTACGTTTGGAATAACTCAAAGCGGGGTGTGCCCCTCTAGCATTCCTAAAAGATGATCACAGCTCGTGTTGGATGATGTCATGGACCTCACCATCTTTGCAGCTCACCCAGTTGAGGGTCCTCATTCCCGTTCTGTTCAAGTCTATAAGAAAGTATCTTCTTACATTGGGCTGAAGGAGCCTCTACACCTGACATGAATTGGTCTTAGTTCTGCTATTTGAAGCTCTGCAAAGTGACTGACCTTTTTCCTCCATGTCTTTCACAAATTTGATTGAATTGTTATTTCATCTCAAATCTTCTCCAGGACCTTCCAGCATCCGCTACCTTGGTGTGGTTTTCAGACCCCTCAGGCTCACGGTCACCCTCCTAAAAACCCTTCCTGTGTATCAATGTCCTGTTAAAAAAGTGTGTAACTTAGAATTGCATATAGCACTTGAGGGTTGTCTGACCAGGGCAATGGGCGTTGGGGCTATCTGGATATTGCACAAATATAACAAGGTCTAAAAATGTATTAGGCTTTTGAGCTTTTTAAGCAGTAATATCCAATCAATGAAAGCTCTCAGGTCCGTTTACATTGCTGTTAAGCCAGGAATCCCATATTCTATACATTTGTACATGTCTTGTTTTTTCTTCTATAACATAAGTATCACACTTCATTCAGTCCTAACAAATTTGAATTAGTTGGTGCAAGCCCATTATTTTAGTTTGTTGACATATTATTTCCTTCTACTCACTTGTTTGTTCATCTTTCCATTCATTCGATAAAGATTTTTTTATCTTTATCATAAGAGTGAACAACTTTTATGTGTTGATCATTTGTTAGGTTCTGGGGACTCAAAGACGTTGTCCATGTTCCAAAGGAGCTTACCATCTAATGAGAGGATAGTGATAACTATTTTCGTAATGTCACAGGGTCCTATGGTTGTCACTAAAAACCTTCCTCTAAAATTAGATTAACCTACACTCCAGCATCATTTGGTCATGATGGTTCTATAGATAAAACTCTCTCTGGGGCGCCTGGGTGGCTCAGTTGGTTAAGCGGCTGCCTTAGGCTCAGATCATGATCTCAAGAGTCCTGGGACCAAGCCCTGCCTCGTAGGGCTCCCTGCTCAGGGGGTACTCTGCTTCGCTCCCTGTTCTCCCCGCTCCAGCCCTACATGCTCTCTCTCTTTCTCAAATAAATGAATAAAATCTTTAAAAAAAAACCTCTCTCTGAAGTTATTAGGAGAAATTTATCAGCTGTCTTGTTGAAAACAAGACCTACATTATTAAACCAAGAAAACAAAATAAAATTTAAAAGGATGAATGAATCAAACTCTAAAATTAAATTCAGACACAAATCGATTTAACTGTACATCAAATTGCTAGCATAACACTAGAGAAAAAAATTAAGTAATTTTCGAAAACAACATAATCTGAATTGAAAACATCCTGAGGGCAAAAAGAATTGCAAAATAAATCTTGAATTTACTTAATAAGTTTGTTGTTAGTAAAACAGCCAGTGTGAGAATTTTGAAACTATTTTGTGTGTACTCGTAAGGTAGAAAAATAAATATATTGATACTTTGGGGAACCAAGATTCTCACTGTGGGAGAATTAGAAATGTGAGAATGTAAAAAAGACCTCTATGATATTGGATTTGAATTGGAGGTATCAATATACACTCAATATTATTATTATTTTTTGAAGATTTTATTTGTTTCTTTGAGAGAGAGAGTACAAGGAGGGGAGGGGCAGAGGGAGAGAGAGAATCCCTAGCAGACTCTGCACTGAGCTTGGAACCCAACTTGGGTCTCCATCTCAGGACCCCAAGACGACCACCTGAGCCAAAATCGGAGTCTGACGCTTAACTGACTGAATCACTCAGGTGCCCCTATTCTTTAAAATACAGTATATATTCCAGGTCNNNNCTGAACAGGCTTAGAAAAAATGATACTTCCATAAGTAGGATATCCAAAATTTGTTTTTTAAATAACATTCCTCACTAAAAGAAATCAGGGCTCCTTAGAGAAATAACTAGTTCCAGGAAAGTCTGGAAAGCTTATTGTTCTTGAAAGGAAGGGCATGCTCAAAGACTGATAGAGACATGTCAAAAGGTCACAGGAGCCAGCTTGAAGAGGTTCCCATGGTCAAATCCACGATCATTTGAGCACCAAAATAGTGTCAGTAATGGATTATAATGGACTCTATAACAAAGAATCTTTAGGTGTGTAGATACTGAGACCGAAGGGGTAGGAGGAAAGGGGGAGAAACTCTTTCTTCCAAAGTCTATCAGCTAACGTAGAAAAATCATAAAATTTTTCTTAAGTCATTATTTTGCAATCGCCATCATAAAAATTGATTCAGGAAAATTTCATCAATAGATACCAAAATGATTGAAGGAAAGAAACTACATGCAAGATCTCAAAGTATCATCTAAAAATTGCATACTAGTGACAGAGAAACAAAAGAATACTTACAGTGGACAGATGTGATGGGCACTGCCTTACCACGTAATTACACTTAGCACCACCCTATCGTGAGAGTCTACTGCCCCAGCTACTAGAATACCCAAAATTAAAAAGACTGACAATACCAAGTGCTGCCGAGGATGCGATGTGATAGAATTCTTAGACGTTGCTGGCACACATGCAAAAGGGTACAGTCACTTTGGAAAATAGTTTGAGAGTAACTTTATATGAATAAAGTTAAGCATATACTTAACCATATAATCCAGCAGTCCCATTCCTGGGTATTTACTGGAGAGAATTATAAACAAGTCCACATGAACGTTCGCAGCAGCTTCAGTCATAATAGCTAAAAGCTAGAAATAGGGGCGCCTGGGTGGCACAGCGGTTAAGCGTCTGCCTTCGGCTCAGGGCGTGATCCCAGCGTTATGGGATCGAGCCCCACATCAGGCTCCTCTGCTATGAGCCTGCTTCTTCCTCTCCCACTCCCCCTGCTTGTGCTCCCTCTCTCGCTGGCTGTCTCTATCTCTGTCAAATAAATAAATACAATCTTTAAAAAAAAGAAAAAGCTAGAAATAACCCAGTGTCCAGCAACTGGTTAAGGAATAACAACTTTTGTTATGTCTATACAATGAAATGCTAATCAACAACAAAAAGAAATGAACTACTGATATGAAACCTCCGGGATGAATCCAAAAAGCATTATGCTAAATGAATGAGGCCAAACACAAAAGGCTATATAGTGTCTGATGCCACTTATTTTACATTCATGAAAAGACAAAACTATAGTGACAGAGATCAGATCTGTGGCTGCCAGGACGGGGATGGAGGACAAAAGGGCATAAGGTAACTTTGGAGGACGATGGAGATATTCTATCTAGATTGAAATGGTGGTTATGTAACTGTAGAGGTTTATCCAGAACTCATGGAACTGTATACACTAAAAAGTCTGCATTGCGTGTAAATTTACATTAATAAGCCTAATCAAAGAATTAGCATCACCAATAATGGCAGAAAAAGACATCATGTGCTTCCTGAGGTCAAGTATGGGAAATATCACCTCTACGGGAGTCTTGCTAAAAATACCCTACATCTAGCATGCAGAAACATTCTGACAAATCCAGTCACCGGCGCATTCTCTAAGACCCTTAAAATGTTGATGTCTTGAAAGACCAAAAACAGGGTTGGAGAAGGGAGCTGTCTTGAATCAGAAGAGAACGAGGAAGTAGGACAACCAAATGCAATGGGGACTTTAGCTCAAGACTCAGGTTTTCAAAATAAAAACTAAGTACAGATGTCATTTTGGGGTTTAATTTGAGAAATGTGTGGATATGACTGTATATTAGATGATTCTATTGATTATATTACTGATTGTATTAAAATTTTAGATGTCATAATCGTATTGTGGTTCTTTAGAAAAATATCTTTATTCTTGGGAGACACATGCTAAATATATAGAGGTGAAGAGTTACGAAGTCTGCCATTTAATTTCTAATGGCTCAAGTCACAGAACAAATGTGGGGTGAGGGGGAGGAGATATGATAAAACATTAACAATTGGTGAATTTAGAAGGGTCTACATGTTTTATGTGCTTTCATTATGCTACGTTTTCAAATTTATGCGGATTTCAAATTTTTCAAGATGAAAGGATGAGGAGGGAAAACAGTTAATTTTTCAAAAGGTTTAGACATTTAATTGGCCTGAACTTCAGTTCTGTGGAAAATCCAGATATTCATATAGAACAACTTATTACAGACAAATGAGGTTTTCCTTACCTGTTCACCCATTGCTTCCTTTAAAAAACCTAGGTCAGCCGAGGCTTACCCATTTCTGTCCTTTTCAAACAGCCTAGGAGAATTTGAAATGCTGAAGCAATCATTTTCTTTCTTTCTTTCTTTCTTTCTTTCTTTCTTTCTTTCTTTCTTTCTTTCTTTCTTTCTTCTTTCTTTCTAGATTTTATTTATTTATTTGACACAGAGAGAGACAGCCAGTGAGAGAGGGAACACAAGCAGGGGGAGTGGGAGAGGAAGGAGCAGGCTCCCAGCAGAGGAGCCTGATGTGGGGCTCGATCCCAGATCGCCGGGATCACGCCCTGAGCCGAAGGCAGAGGCTTAACGACTGAGTCACCCAGGCGCCCCTGAAGCAATCGTTTTCTTGACCTCCACTACATTCTTTAGGCCTGACTAAACCTTTCCTAACTATATAAAGCAAAAATACATACAGCAAAAATTGGCTGCCCCAGAGAAGATGACAAACTTGCCATCATGATAGGACACATTAACATCCCTCTCTCCGTGATTGGCAGGTTAGACATACAGAAAAGCAATCACCAAGTGTACAGAAGATTTGGAGAGAAACATAATAGAGAACACTGTAACAACAAAACTGAAGAAATGGCTTTTTTTTTAAGTACAAATGAAGCACTTATCAAAATTAACCCTGTAGGAAGCCATAAAGCACGTCTCGATTAATTTCAAAGAATCAGTATCTAACAGAACATAGCCTCTAAATACAATGTGCCTAAGACAGAGATTAATAACAAAAAGATAACTTAAAATCTATACAATTGAAAATATAAGGACATGTTTATAAATAATTCATAAGTCAATGACAAAATAAGAGTGAAGATTGGGAAAGTCTTAGAATTCCCTCATTCCTCGAAAAAAGATCTGCATTTCAGAATGTGTTGAGAGGCGCCTGGGTGGCTCGGTAGGTTAAGTGCCCAACTCTTGATTTCTGCTCAGGTCTCATCTCAGGGTCAGGAGGGGCCCCGTGCTCAGCGGCAGAGTCTGCTTGGGATTCTCCCTCCCCCTCTGCTCCTCCCCCTGCATGCCTCACACACACTCTCTCTCTCTCTCAAAAAAACCCCAAAAAGCAAAAAAACAAAAACACGTGTCAAGACACAACTAATGAGGGTACTCAGAAGAAAATTAATAGCTGTAAAAGTTTATAATAGAATAAAAGTATCTTAGCCTGGGTTTCCTAGAAAGTACAGCCTGCTTAAACAAAGCACTCAATTGGAGAGGGTGATGGGGGCTGGTGGGGGGCAGGGGGAGGGGGAAATGGAACCAGGAAAGGAGTAAGAGCTAGATGATACGTTCGGTGCTGCTGCTAGAGGTGCTCTGGGTCCTCGTTGGAGAAGCTGTATGAAATGTATCTCTGATTATACACAGTGAAGAGACAGGGGGAGGCAGTTTTCCACAGGCTTCATCCACCACCAGTCTGAGGCTTGCCCCAGAAGGTGCTGCCTCTCCCACATTTCCAAATCAAGCATCCAAGGTAGGAGGTAAGAGGTAGTGACACAGGCCTGAGGTCACACTGCCCATTTCACTCACGATAAGCTGCCTGGAACCCACACACTGTCTGTAAAGTGAAGGAGGCACATACCGAGGACCCAGTATTTCTACTCGTAGGCGTACCCCAGAGAAGCTCAAAAATGTGCACCGGGAAAATTCAGAAGAGCCAGTTTCGTGATTTCACCAAATCGGAAACAACCTAAATCCTGTCAAGAGTAGAATGAATTAAAATTGATGGTATAATCACCGTGGAATAATGCAGTGCAATGAAAGTGAATGAACTGCAGCTAACACGTCTCAAAAGCAATGTGGGAAGAAAAAAAAAAAGCCGGTAACAAGAAAACACGTGCAATGTGATTCCGTTTCTAAAAAAGGTCTACAACATGCAACGCTTAACAATCTATTATTGAAGTCTCCAGAGCTACGTGGAAAGCTGTAAAGAGAAGCATAGGAATGATTGATAGAAATGTGAGGATGTCTATGTTTTAAAGGACAGGATGCAGTGGGGGAGGGGGGGAATTCGCAGCCTTCCCGAGTGTTAGTACATTCAATTGTTAATGCTGGGGCAGTGTTCATACTGGACACAGGGTAGGGCTGTTAGCTCCTCACACTGAACACACGCATAATACTCTTCGCTGTAACATACTTCACAGCAACAATTCTAAAATACAGTTCTAAAAAAGGTTTCATGTGCCATTAACACCCATACCTTTTTCCAACCTCATATTAAGCAAAAAAGCATGAGTAATCATGTACCTCCAGGACTTTAAGATAAACTGAGACTAGATTTCCTCATAATTTCAGCCCTAAGTGCTTACTTAAGTTAAATTAATGCCAAGTTCTTGGTGCTTTGGTCCCAGACTATTTAACATAAATATGACTTGATTCCATTTATTTAGACTTTTCCATTTCTACCGTACTTTCTTACCCATGCCTGAAGGGTAAGAAATTGTTTACATTTCCTGCTCTACTCAGTCAAATGGTTCCTCTTTATATTCAGTAAATGGTACCTGTTTACACATAACTTTTTAAAATATGTAATGGAGCAAGATATAGAATTAAGAACAAAATACCTGTATACCTAGAGGAGAAGGCCATTTGAAAGGATTTTTTTCTATAGGCTATGCTTTTCAGATAGTGGAAAACATCACTAAAATCGTTAAAACAATACAACCTCGAACTTCTCCTAATCTGCATTCTCATCATATAGAGAATTAGAGTAATGATAAAAAGTTGCCAGAAATGTAGGTAGCAGATTTTGCTTTGGAATCCTAGCCTAGAAGCCTGGCTGGCCAGCCTAGTGATCCCCAGATCATTGACTGAGCCCCTCCCCTGTGTCAGGAAACCCCCCCCCACCTCCGCCCCCCACATACTGTGTTCAACACCCCTGGCAACCCCAGGCCAAGGTCTCCTTTTGGCCTCCAATCCGCAAACCCGGGAGAGCCTTTGGCTTATTTCTGGATTCCTGCCCCACCCCAAAACTTTTCTCAGGAGGGTGAAAGAAAGCTGAAACTCAACTGTCTTAAGCTCAGTTTTGCCAAGGGCAGCTCTTCAGTGGGACTGCTCTTACTAAATCATCAAAGCCAGCCCCTCCAGGTCTTAAACCACTATTCCTCAAGGCACCATGCCTCTCAGGAACACCTGGATTTTACACACTGTCTGTTTTAAGTTGGTTTCCCCAGAAGCAGACACTGAGAGGAGAGATCAGGTGCAAATGAATTATTAACAAAGTGCTTCGAGGGGAAACTGGGAAGGAGATGGGGAAGCAGCCAGGAAAAGGCGTGATGGAGTTCAGAACATGTACCCCAAAGTATGGCACCTCGGCATATTCCTATCTTAAGCAGGAGTTTGAGAACCTGGCAGAAGCAGGAAAGTGGCTTTGCCCTTGCCCAACCTCCCTGAAAGCAGGAGATAAATCTCCCCTGTGAAAGGCACCCTCCCTGTGCCAAGAGGAAGGGAGACATCCTTATTTCCGGAGAGAGGGAATTTAGGGCCAAGAAGGCTATGTCAACAAACCTTGTTCCTTCTTCATGCTGTTACTACTCCTAGCCCAAACCCCTTTGTCTTGTCAATTGTTCACACAGATATTGTTTCACCATCTAAAAGGTATAAAAGTTTCCTACTCGGGTCAATTCTTTGAGTCTCCTCTTTTTGTCGGACTCTCGTAAATATACACATGCCTACATAATTAAAACTGTTCTCTTATTGATCTCCCTTTCATTACAGGGGGTCCCAGCCAAGAATCTAGAAGGATAGAGGGGAAATTATTTTTCCTCCCCTACAGGAGTGACCTCAGACAAAATCCTACAGAAGGTAGCTTCCACCTGATACTACAGGGGAGCTCTGGAGTATAAGTCGTACCTCAGAGTCTCTTCTGAGGTGTGACAAGGGAACCGCGTCCCCAAGTCTGACTAAGCGCACAAGTGGAACCTCCCAGGCCTTCCGGGCTCTCTCTGTGCAGGTGGCCAAACATGTCCAGTAGCCCAGGACTGTCCTCCAAAGAGGAATCCCATGTCCCTAAAGTCCCAGCACACCAGAGCTGGGCTGGACGGTGGCGGGTTACATAGAAGTGACCACAGGAGCACAGAGGTGCTCCACCCTGCCCTTCAGGGCCTCGTCTGAAAGGAAGAAATGTGAGAATTCTCAGTGAGGGGCAGGTGCTGATGGTGGGGTTAACCTGCCAGGACCCTGAAGAGCCGGACTGTGCTCAGACTGTCCCTCGCTTGTGCTGCCCTGGCTCTCTGGCCATGGCCTGTCTGAAACCAGAGCTGCCCGTTGTTGGGCCATTCTGAAGGGAGCACCCGAGTGAACTCACCTCAGAGCCAGGGGAGTGCCTGTGGTCTGTTTTTGCCTCTTGGTGGAGTCAGTCAAGGTTACCAGGTTTCAGACTCCACTGCGGATTGCAGGATTCAAGGATTTAAGAAAACTCCCTCAGTGGCAGGTGGCGTAGTTTTCAAGAGGATTGTTGTTGATTCACTGATGCTAAGTGGTGGTAGCTGATCCCTCAGAGGAGCCAAACCCCTGCCGCTTAAAGCAGCCCAGCAGGCTTTGCCCACACTCCCAGCCTCTCCCTCCCACTCCAGCCCTGCCCCCGCCCCATCCCTGTTTTTGTCTTTCTGCCCCACTGCCCCTCTCCCAGCCTGGGGACCAGTTGTTGGAGCTGGCACCACTGAGACGCAGGTGGGGCCACCTGTCCCTGCCAGGCCTGTCCGCCTGCCTCCAGCAGCTGTTAGCTGGTGGGCATTTCCGAGGCCCAAGCGAAGGGAGGGAAACAGGAGGGGAGAGAAGCAGGCTCTGCCAGGCCAGGCCGGAGTGCTGGCCAGCAGCTGTCAGCAGCCTGTCCTGGAAAATCAGATTGAGAGTTTTCGGCCAAATCCAAATCACGGCTCCTATTAGGAATCATCCAGATTTAAATTCCAAGTAGTGTTTACATCTCTGGAGCTGCAGGATGGACTGAAGCTTGTTCGTACATGAACAAAGTTTACGAATCTTCTTTCCAACAGCTGATTTACTGTGACATAAAAAGAAGCAGCAGAAAGCAGCGTGTCCTGTGATGGTGCTGAGGTTCTGTACCTTGAACTCGAAGCATTACAGGGTGCCCGCAGTCTGAATGGAATCCGGCTCAGGTTGGCTCCACGCTCAGGAGGCCATTCGGCAGGACTTTGCTCTCCTCCAAGTATTACCCTGCAGCTTAAAACAAAACCACGTGAAGCTGTGCTTTTCACCAATTTCCTTGAGGACTTCAGTTATTTTTATTTATCACATTAAGACGAGTGTTGCATTTAAACACAAATGCAGAAACCACCGAAGAATTCTTTACGCCTACATCTTTCTGTGACTAACTCCCAGGACGTGTCGTGAAGAAAGTCGTTTCCAGGGTAAATACCGTCAATCATACTGTGTTGCCAGCATGGGCTAAAGGAAACCATATATTTGCTATTTATGCAATTTATATTGAACACAAAAATGTTTATGATTAAAATACCAAAAAAGTCAAATATGCTATGGAGTGAAATGTATAAGGAGATAAGCATAACACGTGATGAAATGTCTATCTTTTTACCTAACATTTCCTTTGATCCAAAGAACCAGCAATTGTGTGTGTGCACATGCAGTCAACTCATCTTGACCAGGGAGCCAAGCATACGCAGTAGAGAAAGGAGAGTCTCTTCAATAAATGTATCTGGAAAACTGGGTGATCACCGGCAAAAGAATGAAATTGGGCCCCTACCTTACAGCACTCACAAAAATCAACTCGAAATTGGTTAAAGACTTAAATGTAAGGCCGGAAACTGTCTTGGAAAAGAAAACATAGGGGTAAGCCTCCTTGATTTGGATCTTGACAATGATTTTAAAAAATATGACACCAGAGGGGCGCCTGGGTGGCACAGCGGTTCAGTGTCTGCCTTTGGCTCAGGGCGTGATCCCGGCGTTCTGGGATCGAGCCCCACATCAGGCTCCTCTGCTAGGAGCCTGCTTCTTCCTCTCCTACTCCCCCTGCTTGTGTTCCCTCTCTCGCTGGCTGTCTCTCTCTGTCAAATAAATAAATAAAATCTTAAAAAAAATTGACACCGGAGCAGAAGCAACAAAAGCAAAATTACATGAGTGGGACTACGTCAAAGTGAAAAGCTTCCGCCCAGCAAAAGCAGCAGTCAACAAAATGAGAGAGCATCTCATTCCCACAGAGCAGGAAAAAATATTGGCAAACCACCTACCCGATATAAAAGGAACTCCTATGACTCAAGAACAACAACAACAAAACAATACTCTGATCAAAAAATGGTCAGAAGACCTGAATAGACGATTTTCCAAAGAAAACATCCAAACGGCAGCAGGTAGCTGCCCAACGTCACTCATCAGCAGAGAAATGCCAATCGGAACCTCACCTATTAGACTGACTGTTGTCAAAACACAAGACATAACTCATGCTGGTGAGGATGTGGGGAAAGGGACCCCGTGCCCTGTCGATGGGAATGTAAAGGGGGGCAGCCACGTGGAAAACCACAGAGAGGTTCCTTAACAAACTAAACATAGAACCACCATACGATCCAGCAATATCACTTCTGGGTATTCATCCAAAGGACATGAAATCACTGTCTCAAAGACATATCCGTCCTCCCGGGTTCACTGCAGCATTATTCACAACAGCCAAGACACGGAAACAATCAAAGTGTCCATCGGTGGATGAAGGAATAAAGAAAATGTGGTTTATATACACGACAGAGTACGATTGGGCCATGAGAAAGAAAGAAATCTTGCCACTCGCAACAGCACGAATGAACCTTGAAGGCATTACGCTGAGTGAAATAGGTCAGATGGTGAAAGGCAAGTACTGTATGATCTCACCTGTATGTGAAATCTGAAAAATGGAAATCATAAAAATAGACAACAGAATGATGGTTGCCAAGGACTGGGAGGCAACCATCATATCTAATGTATAGAATGGTGATTATAGTTAACAATACCGTATTATAGACTTGAAAGTTGCTAAGAGAGTAAATCTTAAATGTTCCCACCAGAAGAGAAAAAGGTAATTATAAGTGGTGATGGTGGTGTTAACTAAGCTTACTGTGGTAATCATTTTGCAATATATGTATATATCAAATCATCATGTTGTACACCTTTAACTTACACCATGTCATAGTCAATTATATCTCAATTTTTAAAAATTGTGTGTGGCGTACGCATGTGGGCATCTGTGTGTGTGTGTGTGTGTGTGTGTGTGTGTGTGTGTGTGTGTGTGAAGCAGTGGAAGAATTATTTAAAAAATAATTCTTTTTTTAAAGATTGTATTTATTTATTTGAGAGAGAGAGGAACAGGGGGAGAGGGGTGAGCCGACTCCTTGCTGAGCTGAGAGCCAGATGCGGAGCTCCATCTAAGGAGCCTGAGATTGTGACTTGAGCCGAAATCAGGAGTCGGACGCCTAACCGACTGAACCACCAGGCACTCCTAAAGAAAATAATTCTTGCAAAATGCTTGGCCCATAGTGAGTTCTAAAATTTGGTAGTTTACTACTGATAAATTAAAAAAAAAAATTCCGTGGTCAATTAACCTTTGGAAAATTTTATTTAAACAAAATTAAGCAGATATTTTTATTTCAGGTTGTCTCAGAGCCATTTATACCAGAATTGCTATGGTCTGAATGTCTGTATCTTCCCCCAAATTCCCATGCTGGAATCTTAGTGCCCAAAGTGATAATGTTAGGAGGTGGGGTCTTTGAGAGGTGATTGGGCCATGAATGGGATTAGTGTTCTCACTAGCCCCTTCTGCCAAGTGAGGACACAATGAGAAGTTGGCAGTCGGCCACCAGCAGGGTGTCTTAGCCAGAATGCAACCCTGCTGGCACCTTACTATTGAACTTCCAGCCCCCAGAACTCTGAGAAGTGAATTTTTGCTGTTTATAAATTACCCGGTCTGTGATATGTTATCATAGCAGCCCAAACAGATTAAGGCACTAATACACATTGTGAATCTTGAAAAGAGGAGTTTCATATGCTCTCAATGCCAGACTTACTCGAACACAGAATGCCTTTTTTTCTACATAAAAACCAGGAAACACTTATCCAACCCATTCGGAAGTGAAACTATAGGAAAAGACATTAAGTAATACATTTTAAAAGTCAGTATCTGTTCCTATATGAAATTCAGATTTTTCACTCCCATTCATCATTAGCTATCTTTATTTTGTCTGTTTATTTCATTAGTTTATAATCAACTGCATTTTTGTACAATTTTTGGTGGAGGGATTTTAAAATACACTTTCAAGGACAGTCTGTTGGACAATAAAACATATAATGTGTGTATGTATAATGCGTTGTATTATATAATGATTAGACATAGACATATAAGCACAGATGTATACACACACACACACATATATCCACATTTAAGTGGGGTGCCAATATCAGTTGTTCTTCGTAATGGTTTTCTGATCACCTTCTAGATATTTCAGAGAGGATTTAATAAGGGCAACTGGTTGCCAAAGG
This sequence comes from Ursus maritimus, assembly GCF_017311325.1. Lineage (NCBI taxonomy): Eukaryota > Metazoa > Chordata > Mammalia > Carnivora > Ursidae > Ursus > Ursus maritimus. Next base: position 12,511,302 of record NW_024426119.1, on the reverse strand, counting down.
ATTGAAAGTGCTGAACAAAGAAGGAAAGGGGAAGGTGACTTAAAGCAAGTGTTAGGAACTTGAGGGAATGCTCTCCCTCCGAGGGAATCCAAGCAGGAGGAGGGATGACCGGCGCACCCTCCCCACTGTGCTGCCCCCTCCCTGACTCTTCTGGGGCAGAGCCCAACAGAAAGCCAACCGACCCATTTGGAAAATGAGGTTCCCAAAACACAGAGCAGGAAGCAGCAGGGGAAGAACAGGAGTTGAAGACCCACAGAGCATTTAAAAAGCAATCACGTGGGTCTATTTTAAAATAAAGCCATTCCTTTTCCTTCTCATGATCAACAGAGAAACTGGTTTCTTTCAACTTTGCAAATTTGAATTAATAATGAAGAAATTAGCACTAAAGTAAGGTAATGTGGGGGAATAAGGAAGGTTTTTAAAAAGAAAATCCTTTCAACTCAGATTTGAGGGAATGATAAAATGAAATAAAATTTTCATAACTTATATTACAGTCTTAAATTTCTTTAAAATATGAGCACTTGATTTTACTAAGCATGAAATTTTAGTTGGCACTAAGTACTTCTCCTCATTTCTCTCCTTTTTTATGTTTTTGCTTTTTTTTGTCAATTTCCCCTGTTGCTCGGGCTGTCAGAGACTGTCTCTAACCTTAGTCTGCTCCAGAGGCTGGCTCTTCACACAGCACACATTCTGCCTGGGTGGCTGTGCGGTGTGTGTGTTTAGGAATTGAGATTACAACTCGGCTGTATACAGCACAGTAAAAACTGTTGCTCTGGATTAGGAATTTGAGACACTTGAAATCCTGAAGTGCTTTTGAAATTATTAAAGAAAGATGGAATTATGTCTGGTTAAAGTTTTGCATAACATTTCCCAAAATACAGTGTGCAAAACTCATTCTTCAAGCTATTAACAGGATGGCCTGGACTGGGGTCTCTTTGGTCAAATAGGTCTGGAAGGATTGATGTAAGCCAATGCTTCTCAAACTCTGTGAGGAAGGACCAAGTTTTCTTTGATTTCCAATTTGTCTCAGACCATTTTTTTTGTAAAATACAAGAAAAACAAATTACCAAATAAATGAAATAAAAAGAGCCACAAGAAGACACTCGATTCTTTTATTATTAGGGTCAACAAACATTACATTATTCTATCAAGTTTCTGTAAAGTTTCTAAATGCTTACTGAGTTCATGGCAGTATTCATCATAGACCAGTAAGAATACAACACAACAAACAATATTCAGCGGACCAACTCTGCAGGCCCTATTTGAAGTTTAAACAAAATGTAAATGTTTCATTTCGGAAGTACTTCTCAGACATTTTAATATACTAACGGGCAATGTAAGTCTCTAAGAGGTAGATTCCGAACGCAACATTTAGGACATTTCCCCCAACTAAATGAGAGTGCAGAACTTCTTCCTTTGGTTGGTTGGTTGGTTTTACCATCCTATGAAAGCCGTGTTCCCTGGGACATACTTTGAGAAAAGCTTTCAAGTGTGTTTTGTTAAATTCTAATTCTTGGTGGCACAGTTGTTTAAGCGTCTGACTCTTGATTTCCGCTCAGGTCTCAATCTCAGGGTTGTGGGATGCAGCCCAGTTTTGGGCTCCGTGCTCAGTGTGGAGTCTGCTTGAGATTCTCTCCCTCTCCCTCTGCCCCTCCTGCTGGCGCTCTCTCTCTCAAATAAATAAATAAATCTTTAAAAAATATTCTAATTCCCTAAAACCTATAGCTCCATGCAAGTTGTACAGGTTAATGTTTGCTTCCCAGCATAGCTATATTTGTAGACAATTCCAAATTTCCTAGAGATTGACAAGAGGATGGGTAGATGGGAAAGAAGGAAGAAAGGAAAGAAGGCATGGTATTTATTTGGCATACAGTAGGCACTTAATTATGTAGCTGAGAGAAACAGTCTGAGGGTTAAAATTTTTTTTTTGGAAGTTGCTTCTATTCTAAGGCAATTTTCCTTCCCAAACACTGTCTTTTGACTTGAAAACCGGGAAGGTCTCCTTTCATAAAATAAAGAGATATTGCCCAATTGTTTACTGAGGCTCCCAGCTCCATTCAGAGAGCACAGCACCCCTCATTTCACAGAGCCCAGGATGGAGCTGATGGTATGGTCAAGTGCCTGAAAGTCACTCTTCCCTGAAGGAAGGTTTGGTTGTGGGACCTAACTCAGAAAAAATTTACACAGTATTTACCTGAACTCACTACTCAGTAGGTCAACCAAGAACCAGCAGCATCAGCCTCTCCTGGGAACTTGCTAGAAATGCAGACTCTCAGGCCCCACCCCAGACCTACTGTCTCAGACTCCACTTTCTCCACATTCATGAGAGATTTGTTTGCACCTTAAAGTTCAAAAAGCCTGGATCTGTGTGCTTTGCACATACAATTGTGAATAAATATTCATTACCCAGCCTTAAGGGATTCTGTGAAATCACACGGGCTGGTTAGGGTGCAAGCCCGTACCTTTAGAGAGGGGAAAATGCAGAAAGAGGACCTGAGGGTAAGCAGAGATAACTCATCTGTTACTTCTAGGCAGAATCGGATTACTCTTTTTCTTCAATTTGATTTGATTTGTAAATGGAACCATTATGACTCTGGTCTAAGGGGCTCAGAGTCATCAACCAAAGTGTACTGAGAGCTTAAGAAGGCACCTCTCCTTCCTCTCCATTAACGTTTTTCTTGTTTTTTTGAGAAGAGGGTGGTGTATAAAGCAATGTCCAAACTGCCCGGGTCAGGGGTCCTCAGCTGGTGGTCTGTGATCTAGGTGTGATGTGTCAGGAGATGTTGGATCTCCAGCATCCGGCTAGCCTGGGTTCTGTTCTAGATTCTGCAGTTTACCAGCTGTGTGGTTTTAGACAATTTAATCTCGAAAGTCCTCATCTCCTCTTTCATAAAATGAGAACCCTGGTACTTAAAATATCCTCATGAGTAGTTCAGAGATATCAAGACTTAAAAGCACCTCCTCCGAGATAATGCTAAGTGAAATAAGTCAAGCAGAGAAAGACAACTATCATATGATTTCTCTCATCTATGGAACATAAGAACTAGGATGATCGGTAGGGGAAGAAAGGGATAAAGAAAGGGGGGGTAATCAGAAGGGGGAATGAAACATGAGAGACTATGGACTATGAGAAACAAACTGAGGGCCTCAGAGGGGAGGGGGGTGGGGGAATGGGATAGACCGGTGATGGGTAGTAAGGAGGGCACGTATTGCATGGTGCACTGGGTGTTATACGCAACTAATGAATCATCAAGCTTTACATTGGAAACCGGGGATGTACTATATGGTGACTAACATAATATAATAAAAAATCATTAAAAAAAAAAAAGAAATCACAAGCTAACACTTTGGAAAAAAAAAAAAGCACCTCCTCCGGGGTAGGCAATAATGGCAGCATAGCCAACACGAGTACCTTTCTCAGACCTAGTGTTCCAGGGAGTATCAGCCCAATCAGGCCCCCACCCTCCAGCTTGGTGACCAGTGGCTTGACAAACATATACTGAGCACTGAATGAGTGACAGAGCCTTCCCTGGGATGGCTCCATCCAATAAGAGGTTCCTATTGAGTTCAACGATTCTGAGAATTTTGGATTTCACAGGTCATTAAAATTTCAAAAAAAATAATTTAGGGCATTGGTAAAGGGTTGCCAACTTTTTTTTTCTTTTTGCTATTTTTTAGAAAATGGCTTTTTCCGTTTCCTAAAAGAAAAACCTATTTTAACACCCTAAAGTAGGCCATTTTGAAAGATAAGTCTTTTATATTGAATAAATTTAACTCTTTGAAAATATTGCATTGTCTTTTTTTTACCTCAATATGAACAGATAAAACCTCTTTATAGACCTGTGTTATTTGGTAACCACTCGCTCTTAAAACCCTAGAAGGCTAAGGGAATAGGTTTTATCTAGAAGTTGCTCAAAGTTGCCAGAAAGTCCTGAGGTTTGCTGACCAAACCGGAAGCCCTACCTCCATCCACTGACCTCCCCTGGCTCATAGGAATGTTAGCTGAGAGGCTGTAACAGGATATGACAGCGGAAAGGTTGGATTCATTACCCCAGGTGTCCCCAGTGCAAACATTGTTTTATGTGTGGGAAACAAAGCCTTCTCTGGGCCCTGGCTACTGCTGGGCTTTGGGAGGAGGCTGAAGGGGCTAGCAGATGGGAGTAGAAATGCAATTAGTTAATGCAATTGTGTTATTTAATGCACTTAGCAAATATATGTGTTCTTAAAGGAACTGAAAGGAACTACATCCAAATGTAGGCAAACGTTATCACTAGTTGGCTGGGATTATGGTTTATTTTTATATTCTTTGGACTTTTCAGTATTTTCCACATTTCCCCTAAGAAGATACATCATTTATACAATAAGAAAAAAGTTCATCTTGAAAATGTAAATACATAGAAATTTTAAACCATGGGAATGGGGTTCCTGAAGCTGGGCAGTATATTACCTCCATAGCCATATGCAATGTGTCTGCATGAAATACACTAAGCACCACTGTATACCCTTTTGTGCCTTTTGAATTTTGTGCCTTGAGCATGTGTTATCTATTAAAAAAATAATTAAGTTCAAAAACTGTTCAAAAGGCTGGAAGGGGAGTTCCTAGACATAAGGCTTATGTCATTTTCTATGCTCCCCACCTCAGTGCAAGCCCATCCCACCCCATCCTATCTTTGGGCCTTGGAGGGTGGGGGCTCCTCCTATGGCTACCCAACTGGGTACCAGATGCTAGCTAATTAGGTCTGGTAGAAGATGTGATCATTGCCTGGCTTGATTGTTACAATAAGGATCGCAAATGATGAATCCAAACAAAGACCACTTCAAAAATCCAGTGCTCACCAAGACATGGTGCCGTGTGAGAAACTGAGATGAGAAAGAAAAAAACAAAGATGAGCTTTGTGAAAGCAGACTTTGAGTGGACAGAACTCTGTGGTCTTCTGGGGCCTGTCACAGGCCTTTGAGGTAAGATGAACATCTTACTCATTAGTAAATATTTGAGATGAAAGCTTTTTTTGCTCACCTCCTAATTATCATTTTTCCAAAGCATCTGCTTCTGGGAGAAGACTAATTAGTTGGCTATTCCTAAAGGATGGATTTGAGGAGATCAAAGGCCCTCAAAATGTAATGGAGAGAGAACTAAACTGTGGAAATTTTCTCTTTGGAGGAATGAAGATCACAATTCGTTTGGGTAGTGTCACAGTGAACAACTTTGTTCTCTTCTTTCAGAAAATAAAAGCTCCTGCCAGGATGTAAATATTTAACTTATACTACATTTTATTAGCCTTTTCTTTGTAGGGCTACCACTTAAAATTTTTCTCTTTCCCTCACTGGGTAAACACAACAAAGAGGTGTTTATCTAAGACTATGTACAGAGACCTATGAGGTACTTTGCATGGAAAATGAGGGAGAAGACTCAAGGATGGTTTCCTTATGTTAGCTCAGACATTTCCTCATTTGATTTCTTTCCCCCATAGATTTAAACAAGTCAACCAACAAATTGATGTTGATGAATTGAGCAAGTTTACCTTATGTCTGTGCAAAGACACGTTGGCTTGCCAATGTCCTTGTCCCCACCCGACATGAGACTCTGCTTCTCCAAAGCTTTTCCCTTCTTTTTAGAAAGGTCATTGCTCTAGACTGAATGTCTGTGCCCCCTCACTCCACCGCCAGAATTCATATGTCAAAACCTAGTCCCTATAGGTGATGGTTTTAGGAGGTGGGAGTTGATGAGGTCATAAAGGCAGAGACCTCATAAAGGAAGTGTCCTCATAAAACAGACTCTAGAGAGTGCCCTTGCCCCTTCCACCATGTGCGGACACAGTGAGAAGACAGCCGCCTACGAACCAGGAAGCTGGCTCTCAACGGACACAGAATCTGCTAGTACTTTGGTTTTGGACTTCCCAGCCTCCAGAAATAAATATCTGTTGTTTATAAGCCACCCAGGCTGTGGTATTCTGTTGTAGTGTTCCAAAAGGGTTGAGACAGTCCTTACACCTTCGAGTTTTAATTTGATAACTAAATATATTTGGTAGAAATTTTAGAAAACATAGATTAACAAAGAGGAAATTTTAAATTATTCATTAGTCTCACACTCAAAGATAACTGTTATTAACATTTCATTATTTAATCTATCCCTCCAGCCTTTCCCTAGTCATAAACATACTTTTCTACACAATCGAATCTTACAGTTCACATTATTTTCTAATTTGCTTCTTTCCCCTCTTTGCTTTTCCACAACACTGCTCTGTAAGATGAGAAGACTACAACTCTTTTCTGACTGAGGTGGGTGTTGAAATGGTGCTGATAACACACGCCAATCACATTTCATCCCAAAATTGCTCTACAGTTAGCTAAGTGTGTTCATACATAGATGTTGGCTTTTGAAATGGCCGACAGAGCCCACTCTGTGACCACTGGTGAGGAAGCCCTCTATGGGGTTGCTCTGGTCTATACCCAATGTAGACATGTACCTAGAGGCAATCTGGACACTATAGACAGGCCTCCACCTGGGTCCCCAGGACCATTTAATGGATCTGCTGCAGCTTCCGGCCCTGGAATTAGCCCTGGCAGAGTTAACCTGCTCACTTCAGGAAACACTGCTTTTCGGACCATCCTCCAGTAAGAGGATGTTGACCTCTTGGACTCAGAATCAAAGAGCTAGGGCCACCTTATCCTTCCCCTCCTCAGCCCTACCTCCTTGGCTCCCCCCAGACAGGGTCATTTTCCAGGACCGCACTGTTGATTGTTCAAGCTATCAGACACCACTAACCCTCAGCACTTGTAGTTGGGGAGAAATTGGGTCCCCGAGGGGCTGAAATCTGCTCTAACTCCTTCAACATCAGGTTACAGGGAAAGGCCACCACAGAAATGTTCCCTTTCATGAAGTGTGCAGAACCTCAATTGCAAATAGTTGCGGGGATTATGACGTCAGAGGGACCTTGGGACAGCCCAGGAATGAGGTGCCGCAGATGAAAGGTGCGTGGGGAAGATGATGCCAATGAAGCCCGGGTGCAACCCCAGGGCTGGTGAAGCCAAGACTGATATTAATCAAGAGGAACGTTTGAAAAGTTAGCGCATTGTGCTCCCCTTGCAGCATTTCCCACTCTGGCTGACCATCAGAATCACCTGGGGAGCTTTTAGAACTCCTGATGCCCAGCCCTGCCCCCCCCCCATTCTATCAGAATCTCTGGGGTTGGAGCTGGCCTGGGAGTCAGTTTCTCTAGGCTCTGGGGACAATTCCAAGGTCAGCCTGGGCTGAGAGTCGCTGGGGAGACCCTGCCCGAAGGACGCAGGCCCACCAGTCTGCCAGGTGTGCTCATGGCCAAGCTCTCGGGGCATGCTGGAGAAGCCAAACACTGATCCCCCTGGTCAGCCTGCTCAAAGAGAAAGCCCGGCATGGCCTCAGCTCGCTGCCAGGTGACCAGTGGTCCCAAAGTAGGCACGCAGGAAGGAATCACTGCTTCCAGACTCTTCACAGGTTTTCCCCGTCTCCTCTCCCCTCCCATACTCCTCTCTACCCTCTGCCTGCCAGCTCCCTACCACGTGTGAGTAAACAACCTGTGTGCAGGAGAAATGTCCCTGAGTTATTCTTTGACACTGATTTCCCTGGCATATGCCTTGACCTCAATGTGGTTTACTAACAGGACACCACCCAAAACGGAGCGCTTAGAGTCATTGTCTCACTTTGTCCTCATAACAAGCTTTCGAGGTAAGTACCCTTATCATTTCTAATCCATTGGTGAAGAAGCTGAAGCTTAGAGAGGAGTGCAGACCACACGCCCACCCTCTATACCGCTTCGTGACTCTGGGGCTGGGACCCTGCAAAGTTTATTTCTGCTTTGCCCTGGTAGGCTCTGCCCCTGGGGGTGCCAGGAGGAGGGAGAAGGCACTCACCCTTCCTTTGCCTGCTGTCCTTGTCAGCATCCTCCCAGCAATGGCCCTTCACTTCAGAAATCTGGGTTCCTGTTCCTTAAGCTCCCCCTCTCAGCTTCTAGATTCTGAGAACTGCAGCTTCCTGTCTTGGCCCCCCCCAGCCCTAGGGGGTAGCTGCTTCCAGCAGCTCTACTCTGTGGTCACTCTGTGTTGCCTTCTGGCTTTCACAGTCTTCCAATTCCTGGTCTTAAATTCTCTCTGGTAAAATAGCCAGTGGGTTTCTATTTTCCTGACAAAGAAATTACATAATTACTCAAGGACACACAGCAGGAAGTGGCAGATTGGGAATCAATCCTCACTCCATGGACTGTAGAGTGCCCGCTCTCCCCTACCTCCGAAGAGCTGCTTGATAGCTGGCCTAGAACCTCTGAGAGAAAAGAGATTCATCTGGCCCGAATTTTCTTTAAGAACTCCTATTTCAAAAAATGAAAAATGTCTTCGTACCCATTAAAAACAAATAACTTTAAAGACAAAATGACTACTGGTGTGTGAAATGGAAAAATCTATGGTACATTCCAAAAGTGTCTGAGGGTGATTACTTTTAATACTAATTAAAGTCCTGGATCCTTGAACTAAGAGTCCTTCATCTAGGCTAGTACCATCGTTAGAATGAAGTTGAAATTCAGGATTTTAAGGGACAATTCACAACTTCATATGAACATAGGTATCCGTGGTATATTCCACGTTGTAATTAGTTGCCTAAAGGGGAAATATCGTCATTAAACATGTAATGTATCTGGTACAGCTCAGGCTTTGGGTCATCTGGATCTGGATTGGGAACCCAATCCCATTCTCCCAGCAAGTGTGGAGCCTATTTCCTCATCTGTAACCACCTACTTCATAGTATGATAAGGAAGGCCTATGAATGAACAGTGGCTAACACAGAGAAGTCTCTTGTATTTTATTCCATTCTACACACACACACACACACACACACACACACACACACATCCCAGGATAACCAAATGCTATTGGAAAGTACAAAAGTAACATTGAATAAATGAAGCATTCTATGTACAGGAAGAAGAGATAAATTATTCTAGAGAGGACACCTCTTTATCAAATTAATGTAGACATTTAAGGCAGTCCAAAGCAAAATTTCAAGGGGTTTCTATATACTCAGTAATATCATATTTTTCATTATAAAAATAGTGTAAGAATTTTAAAAAGCATTAAGCAAGATGGAAATTAAAACAAAGTAGAAAGAGAAAGGTCCTTCCTAATTCCATGTGCCAGAGGTAACCACTGTTAAGAGCCTGGCATATACTCTTTTAGACTTTTCTCTGTAGATATACAAATACACCTGTAACTCAGTGCTCTGGGGCTCGTATTGTGGGAGGGGGTTGTTTAGTCTGCAGCCATAGGCTTAGTGCTGGCTATCAAGTACATACACAGCGTCCAGAGCTATGTGTGAAGAGCCCTGGGTGGGAGCAGAGAACCCATAAAGTAACCAAAGCTCACACTTAGTACAAGGGATGCTTGGCTGGGGTCAGAGCCTGGAGCTGTCCCTCAGGGTTTGAACCTAGTGGTGCCCGCAGACCCCAGACTCTGTCCCCACCAGTGCCCTGTACACCTGCGTCTCCCCCAGCACCAGAGAGGCTTTTGTCGGAAGGCAGCCATGGACTCTCACCTGCTTATCCTGCCCACATCCACGCAGAAGGTGAGAGAAGCCTGTGAGTGTGGCCTGGCTCTTCCTGGTGCCGGCTGCCTCAGTACACGGCCAGTACTTCGTCTGATCACAGCCTCCTCTGACTGGCTTTCGATATGGGATCCCAGGTCCAAGAGCAGCTAGAATGCCTTTTCTCATCCTCCATCTTTGCTAGCTGCCTTGATGGAGAGGATTCCACTGGAGGGGATACGGCTGAGCTACCACGACAGGCCTCCCGCCAACACTGTCCAGACCACAGCCAGTTTCCACTCTAAGCCTCCTTGTCCCTGCCCTGCTTGTTCAAATCTCATTAAATAAGTAGAAATTGCTTCACCCACACTTGCCAATTTGTCAAGAACTTGGGACACTGTTTTGCTCTTCATCCTCCCAAACATGCCATCCAAAGCTACCCTCTGACACATACTAAGCCCATGAACTCACACACCACTCGGCAGAGTCCTGTGAATTTTCCAGAGTCCTCAGATGCATTCTATCTCTGTAACTTTTCTTTAGTTGAATCGAAATCCTGCCACCTCCTCACCCCGCTCCCCATGCCACTGCTGCATCCCACAAAAGCTTTTCTTTCCTGGAAGCGTCCAACGTGCACCCCATCACCTGCTCTGACTCTCATCTCAGCACCTTGAAGTGGCTGCCACTGTAGCTTTTGTCCATTTTGGTCCTCCTACCAGCTCCGACACCTTGCTCGTGGGTCTGCCTCCCCCTCTAAGAGTAATTCCACTTCCCTTTATACCCTTTGCCTAGAGTCACCAGTTGCTAACATTTTGTCTCATTTTGCTTTCTACATAGAAACTTTTTGCTGAACCACTCTAGAGTCGGTGGAAGACATCTTACATCTTTACTTTGGGATACTTCAGGGAGTATCTTAGCAAGGATGTTTTCTTACATAAGCATCATGTAATGAATAAATCGAGGAAATGTAATATCAATATAATACCATTATTTAACATCTAGAGGATATTCAAATGTTCACGATTGTCTCCATAATGTCCTTTGTAGCATTTTTCCTGATCCTGGTCGGTTCCAGTTCAAGATCTCTGTCACATTTATATGTCGTGTCTTTGCCAGTCTTCTGTATTCTGGAACAGTTCCTAGTCTTTTTCTCTCATGACAGTAGCAGTTTTTTGAAGAGCACAGGCCGTTCGTTGTTTTGTAGACTGTTCCTCAATTTGTGTTTGCCTGATTTTTCACAGTTAGATTCAGCTTAGGGCAAGTTGGCAGGAATTCTCCAGAAGTGATACAGCTTCTCAACATTTTCACCCCTGACAGGAGAAGTTTTGGAGAACTTATACTTTTCTTCCTATAGTTCCCCTTCCCCTATTTGAGCCAGTAAAAGACTCTGCTCCTGACCTCAGTGGAGACGTGGGGCAGGGCAGGAAGTGATGGTAATCTCTGGGCACCTCTTCTTGGCTTTTATTTCCAAAATCTTGTGTTTGTGGAGAAGAAATGGGGGGATTTGCAGGAAGGGGCAAGAAAGACAGAAGGACTTGCCTTCAACCCACAGGAAACTCAGGAGAGAGTGTTCTAGGATTCCTGGTAAGAAACAGGACCAGTGTCCTTCTCCCTGGAAGAGCCAAGAGCATGGCAGGAGCTCAGAGGGAACCATTGCATGGTGCCTGGGGAGGCTGACTCCTAGGTCTGGGCACCAGGCTTGCCAAAGACTCCCCAGCAGAGCAGGCCGACCTGAAGACATGGTATAGACTAGGACTGCAGGTGCCTGCTGACTGATACCTGAGGGAGGGGCGGTGGGAGAGGAATCTCACCCAGGAGCTTTGTCCTACCCTGGAAAAGCGGCAGAGCCCTAGGAATGACTGCCCAGCAGGAAGTAGACTTTGAAGTAGAAATAAGTTTATTTAAGAAAAGCAAAGGATTGTAGTATTTCTTCTATGCCTGAGCTTGTGGCTGAGATTGGGGCCTGATGAACACTCTCTCCCTACCTCAGCCCCTCCAACAGGTGTGGGCATAGTTCTCTGCTCTCAAGGACTTTTTCTCTTGGAGCCACTCCCCTACTTCCCCCTTCCTCCCCTACTGCTCCCTCTTGGTTTATTTATCTCCTGCACTCTTCCTTTCAAAGGATCCTGCTTCTCCTTGGGGTCAGTCTCTGAGTGGGCCATTGGCCATTTATCTCTGTCCATCCATTCCTGGATGGAGCCCATGTTCTGGAACTGCAGGCAGAGCAGGAGGGGAAAGAAGCCCTCATCTTGGCTAGACTCAAGGTCACGTGTCTGTATTAGTTATTGATGCTTTGTAACAAATTACCCCCAAACTCAGAGGCTTACAACATCGATTATTTCAGTTTGTATGCATCTGGAATTTGAGCGTGTCTTAGCTGGGTCCTCTATAATCAAGGTGTCAGCCAGAGCTGCAGACATCTCAAGACTCAGCTGGGAACATGTCTGCTCTCAGGCTCACTCATAATAAGGTCGTTGCCAAGATTCAGTTCCTCGTGGGCTGTTGGCCGGTGGCCACCTTTAGTGTCCTGCCACGTAGACCCCTCCATAGGGCAGCTCACAAGTGGTAGCTAGTGTCATCAAAGCCAGCAAGTGAGATGGGCCAGACAGAGACGGCACCATCAAGATGGAAGTCACAGCCTTTCGTAACCTATCCTTGGAAGAGGCACCCACCTTTACAGCATGCTAGTGGTGAGAAGCAAGCCCAGCCTCGTGACTGAGAAACACTTAGAAAGGAATTTCTATTCGGGTAACACCAAACCTACTATCCAAACAAGATTCGAATTTTTTAAAACTTATCCTATTCATCTTAACCTGAAGATATCATCCAGTTAGAGTGCATTATCAAATGTGCCTCAGCTCCCCCGTGTGTTCTTAACCCACAGCATGAAATCCCATTTCCTCATGACTCTCTGCTACAAGGCCATCTCTAAGCCACACAGTGAGATGGCAGGTGTATTTGATCATTTGGCCACCACTTTTTTCCCTTAGCAGGGCTCTCTCTTTCACTCACTGCCTCTGTGTCCCCTCCATCGCTCCCTTCTCCTTCTGAAACTTTTTTGAGGGAGGCCCTGAGCTGGCACTGGGACTGACCTGACAGCCAGCCGGGCCCCTTGCTGGCCCTCAGACCTCAACCATCGGTCTGTAAACAGCAGAGGAAGCTTCCCGCAGGTGGCCATCCCCCTGGTCAGACATTTCTTCCACCCTGCATTTCCTAACTCTGCTGCCCAGTCTGATTCTATACCTGGGCGCTTTGTCCTGCCTCTGTCTAGCACCCAGGTTTTGGACAGTTAAACTTGGCGTCCATATTAGTAGAGTCCAGTTGAGAAATCAGCACCTACTCGGTATATTTTGTGCAGAGAGGAATTTCGTGCAGTGATCTGATGGTGAAGGTATTGAGGGGAGTGGGGGAACACAGGGAAAAGGGGATGGCCCAGGGCCTCAGGATGCTGGAGCCCACGTGCCCTGGCTGCCGGACCCTTGGACCACTGACGGGGCCGCTGGCCATAGAGCCCACGTTCCTGCAGGGCCAGCCGCCGCCAGAGGCCGCACCACTGCTGCTTGCTTCTGCTTTCGGCTCCTCTGGGGCCTCTCAGAGGCAGACTCCCACCAGAAACACCTGGCAGAAGAGTCTGGGAAAGGTACTCTGGACACTACCCTCCCCCTTTCACTGACCCCCACCCCACACCCCCCTGCTCTGCCAGGCCAAGGGCTCAAGGAAGGGTAGGACTGGAGCTGAAGGCCCTCTCACAAAGACGCGCTGCTCCCCTTCAGATGTAGGACCTGCCATCTGGTCCCTGGCCTTTTGCCGGGGCAACTGGGAGAGCAGTCAGGCAGCCCGTCACCTGCAGAGGGTTTTAATGATAACAGAAGCCAAAGGAAAAGACGGAATGAGAAGCCACACCTGCACAGGGGTGGGCAGGCTCTGGGCCGATGGGCGCCTTGCACGTTGGAAAGGCCTGCCTCACTCTGAGTCTTGTCATCTGTGGGGGTCTAGAGCCAGGAAAACTCAGGCTTTAGTTTTGTCTCCTTAGCAGCCATTCAGTATAGCTTCCTTACATTTTTTCAATTTTGAGTCATTCTATATTTCCTAGGAGATATGGTAGAAATATTTGAGTCTGGCATTACATGAAACAGGAAATTGCATTTCACTGCGTTTTATTATCTCTGGTTCCCATTTGCTCCTGGTGCACTTCTAAGTCAAATGTCTGCCTTTGAACAAGTGGCAAATTTAGCAGTGATTCAGAGATATTTCTTGAAAGCCTGCTACTGGCCTGACACGGGATAAAAAATTAAAGAATAAAGAATTTTAAAAGAAAAGGAAAGAAAGGGGGGGGAAACCAACCTCATTTCTAGGTACCTTACAGTTTTGTTTAAAAAGAATGAGGTTTATGTACCTGCAACTTCAGAAAACAAATAGGTGGGAAAAAAAAAAAAAGAAATAGAAGGAGTATATTCTACAGTGTGAAAGTCTGTGGTCCACACTCTGAGGGTTCCAGTTCAGGAAAATTTCTCTCTAAAGAACGGATGGTATTTGGAAGGCAAGAGAGAGGAAGAGGTGAGTGCAGAGAGCTGTGAAAGCAAAGGGAAAAAGGCCCCGGGCACACGTGGTGGGTGGGCGGTGAGATTGCTTTGCTGCAGTGGAAAATACGACTCAAATTACTGAGGATCTTGAACATCAGTTTGAGGGAATTGAACTTGATTCTGGAGTAGCCAAATGTGGCTGTGAAAACAACGATGATTATAAATCATGTCGTCATCATTCTGATTTTATAGAACAAAATATATAAGCAGCCTAAAAGATGTAGTATTTCAATAAACGTGACTCTAAATACTAAATTTAGTTCTTTTTTTTTTTTAAAGATTTTATTTATTTATTTGACAGAGATAGAGACAGCCAGCGAGAGAGGGAACACAAGCAGGGGGAGTGGGAGAGGAAGAAGCAGGCTCATAGCAGAGGAGCCTGATGTGGGGCTCGATCCCATAACGCTGGGATCACGCCCTGAGCCGAAGGCAGACGCCTAACCGCTGTGCCACCCAGGCACTGACTCATGAGGTATTAGATAAAATACTTTATTATCTTCCATCTCAATGTGTTTTTTCCTCCTAAAATATAAAGTATAAATATCCCTCACGATCTGATCCATTTGATCCCTGAGTTTAGAAGTGAGTTTAGATGGAGAGGCATGCTATGATATCTAAATCAATTTAATTCCTACGTTCCCGAGTTAGAAAAGCAAAGAATTTGAGCCCAACGTAAAAGATAATCCTATTCAGTCCCTGAATTTGCACTGAGAGTGTTAGGAGAGGAAGGGAGGTCTGGACCAGATTTTCCAGTGCTCCCTCTCCCATCTCCACCCCTACTCTCCTCCTGGCTCCACGGGCCTGATCCAAGCTGCCTGACTAAACACCCAAGGCCCCAGTCCAGGTCAGCATCTCCTACCACCTGCTGTTGGGTGAGGAACTGGTAATCAAGCCTTGAAGCCCTCCTCCCACCCTCACTCCAGTGTTTAACTTCGAGAATGGCTCCCCTAGTGGCCAACCTCCGCAGTACCCCATGCAGATAGGATGCCTCTGGAAGGCTGACTTTTGGAGGCACGTTGCCATGGTTACACTTTGGGTTTTCTGACGGAGGTAGGAGATGAAACGAAGAGGCTGGCTTCAGTCACATTGCAAAGGAGTTTGTGGCTGGACTAAGGACATCGATCTTTGCTTTCCAAGAGATGTAAAGTGTTGGTTAACAAAAGTTTTCAAGTAGTGGGGGAAATGACCAGTTCTGTTTCATAAAGGCAATGCTTGCCTTTAGTATTTGGGTAACTGTCATAGCATAAATAATGATGATAATGCAAAAAAGCTAGCTTAGGAAATAAAAAAATTAAAATAAATTAAAACCTCATTGTATGTGCCCGGCTCAGGGCTAAGCTGAAGGAAGGTACTGCCCACCATTCTCCTTTGCCAGGCGGAGGGATG
Organism: Ursus maritimus; assembly: GCF_017311325.1. Classification (NCBI taxonomy): domain Eukaryota; kingdom Metazoa; phylum Chordata; class Mammalia; order Carnivora; family Ursidae; genus Ursus; species Ursus maritimus. The sequence continues at coordinate 12,495,786 of NW_024426119.1, read as the reverse complement.
CAAGTACAGAAATTGCAAGCCTGTGCTCCTTGCAGTCCCCTCAGCACACAGCTTCCCCCATACATACAGGGAAAATCTACTAAAGTGAAGGTCAAGGACAACTGGAAAGCAAAGAAAACAGGAAGTGATCACCAAAAGATATCATGAGAAGTGCAACAGTTAGGATTATGATTGACTTAGAATAAGAATTCCAAAATAACGGTGACTTCAACAGACAGAAGGGTTTTGCCTGTTTTGTTTTTTTCTTCCTTATGCTAATGTCTGGAGGGAAGCAATTCAGGCGTAGAGTGGTGGCTTAGTTCCTCAAAGTCCTAGGGATCCATCCTACTTCCCGGTCACTGTTCTGCCATCCCTAGGAAGTGGTTCATATCTTCATTGTCCATAATGGATGCTAGAACTCCAGCCATCTCCCAGGCACAGGGGAAAGTAGAGAGCCAAGGCAGCGTGAAGAATACCTGCTAGGTATTTTTAAGGAAGTGTTCTGGAAGCTGGTCCTGCTCTTTTGCTTATAGGTCCTTGTCCAGGACTTAATGACATCATTCCATCAGATGCAAGTCAGGCTGGGAAGTTCCGGAACCAGGTGAGGAAGCATGTTTGCTGGGAGAGGACAGTGGGTTTCTTTGAGTCCCCGCTAACGGCTTTATCTTCTTTTTTATTTTTTGTGCCCCAACTCACTTCCTCCACTGCTTCATTGTGTCTGAAACCTACACTGTGGCAATACTCCGCACCCCACCCCTTCCATTGTGGTCTGCAGCTCCGGGGAAGCCTTGCTGGTGTACATTTACTGCCCGGGGCTCAAGTTCGGAGGGTTCCTCCTGACTGACAGCCCAGGCCAGGGCTATGCAGAAGCTTTCAGCATGAGCTCTTTACACCCTGGAACCGGGATTGGCAAACATTTTCTGTAAAGGATCAGATAATAAATATTTTTGACTTTGCCGGCCGCATAGTGTCTGTTACAACTATACAACTCTGCACTGTAGAGTGAAAGTGACCACGGGGAATGTGTAAATGAATGAGCATGGTGTATTCCGATGACACTTTATTTTTGGACACTGAAATTTATTTTGCATGTATTTTTTAAAAGATTTATTTATTTGTTTGAGAGAGAGAGCACAGGGGGAGGGACAGGGGAAGAGGGAGAATCTCAAGCAGACTTCCCACTGAGTATGGATCCTGATGCAGGGCTTGATACCAGGACCCTGAAGATTGTGACCTGAGACGAAATCAAGAGTTAGCTGCTTAACCAACTGAGCCACCCAGGCACCCCAACACTGAAACTTAAATTACATAACATCGTCACGTGTCATTAAACATTATTATTCTTTTGATTGTTTTTCAATCATTTAAAAATGTGAAAACTATTCCTCTCTCACAGGCCACACAAAAACATGAGGGGTCCACGTTGGCCCCCTGACTGTGGTTTATCAACCTCGGCCTTAAAAGATGATGTAAGATAGTCATGAGTGACTACACAGGCATCCCAGGTAAGTGGTATTACTTAGGACTAGTGCTGGCACTGAGCTAAGCCACGTACATAATCCTCACAGTAGCCCCACAAGTAGTGCGCATTATGAATCTGATTTTATAGATGAGGAAACTGAGGCCCAGAGAGGCTAACTAACTTGACCAAGATCACACAGCTAGCCAGAGCTTCAGGCCCACTCAGAGGCTGTGTCAAACCATGGTGCTGTGTGTAACTGACAAGCCTGTAGTGCCCGCGAGGGGTGACAGGAAAGGATGCAGAGCACAAGTGGGGAACGTCGTGCATATTTTGTTGGTAACGTGCTGCAAGGGGACATTGGCAGGTGCCTGCCAGGCCGACTGTAGTGGGTACGAGCAGCCTCTATGGTCAGAGACCTGGGTTTGGATCCTTCCCCACCATCTGTTAGCTCTGTGGACTTAGGCAAGGGACAGGACATCCCTGAACCTTAGTTCTCTTGGCTGCAGAACGGGCATAAGGGCATTACCTGTGTCGTGGAGTTGCTGGGAAGGTTGCATGGGACGTGCTTGCACAGAGTCACCGTGTGGTCAAACACAGGTCCAGGGAGTTTACTGTGGGATGAAGCACAAGCTATGTCTCCACCAGGAGGAGGCAGGAGCCCAGGGGCTTTGGGGATGGTGTTGCTATTTCAGGAAGTATTTGAATTCCAGGGGAGACAGGCTTTAGCCCGAGCTGACTGGGAGGGGAAAGCCAGGGCCACTGAACTAGCTTTCTTGTGTTCCGTCCGCAACCTGTGCCCTCTGCTAGGGGTCAGAGGGCTGGAGAGGAGCAGAGCAAGACCCAGCCAGAGGGGCTGCCTGTGTGGGGAAAGAAAAAAAATACCTAGTTTTGAAAACTCAGAGTTATGGGCAAAGCAGGATTTCTCCACCTCCTGTTCCGAACCCTGCTCAGCCACAATCACAAGGACCCCGTTTGGAAAATGAAAGCCCCTGACCATAGCTGGCAGGACCCTAGGAGCCCGCACTCCACCAGCTGGGGACTTGGGAATTACTTGATAAAGCAGTTGTTGTCCGAAGGCGGTGTTGTAGGAGAGATTTGCACACATCTCTTCGTTCATTCCTACAGCAATCCGCCTGGGAGGTTCTATCAGCCCCAACGTAAGATGAGAAAACTGGAGCCCAGAGTGGTTAAGGAACTCTCCCAAAGTCTCGCAGCAAAGTCAGGCTCACAGCCGCGGCCTCCCACCCAGAGCCCACATTCTCCCCTCTCATATTGCTCATTGGTTTAAGCTTGTCTTACAACAGAGCTCCCTGGGCAGCTTGTTAAAAACTATAGATACCCAGTCCCCTACCCTGAGATTTTGATTCAGTAGGTGTGGGGAACAGCCCAGATACGTGCATGTTCAACAAATACCCCGGGGTGATTCCGGTGTGTGCCAAAGAAAACACTGGGGGGGGGACCCTAAAACTGAGCTGCAAATGGGAACCGGCTGTGGAGGCTGATACCGTGAGCAGCTTCAGGAGAGTCACAAAACAGATGTTGACTTTGTTTTTAAATATCCAAACCTCAGTTAAATTCCACAAAACTGAGAGTACAAGTGTTTCCAACAGAAAGGAAACCTGATGGAAACAGGCTGGTGCACCAGAGGAGGGAACAAGGAGGACAGGACAGCTGTTTGAGCAAAAAGAGGTGCTGTTCATTCCCTGCTGTGGGTGCCCTGAAGCTCTGAATGGTCAACTGTCTCATCTGCAGGGGAGAGGGGAGGGCGGATGAGGGGATGAGGGGTGCCTGCCGGGGAGGGCTCTGGCAGCCCTGCCTCTGCTGAGCACAGGTGCCTTCCCCACCCTGCTGTGAGGACTTGGGGTTTCTCTACGCCAGACCATCTGGCCACAGACATGCCCACTAATACAGGACTGGAGCTCCAGGGTGACCAAGGACTCAGCCACGGACTGTGGGTCACTGGATTCCATTTGATTCCTTGCCTTCCTCAGAAGCAGCCCCTTGCACCCACAGACTGTGCTCCAGGTCCAGGCTGAGAGAATGCTATTTTTTTTTAAGATCTTATTTATTTATTTGACAGAGAGAGAGACAGCCAGCAAGAGAGGGAACACAAGCAGGGGGAGTGGGAGATGAAGAAGCAGGCTCCACGTGGAGGAGCCTGATGTGGGGCTCGATCCCAGAACGCCGGGATCACGCCCTGAGCCGAAGGCAGACGCTTAACAACTGAGCCACCCAGCTGCCCCTGAGAGAATGGTTTTTTGCTCCAACCCACCTGCCTCGTTTCTTCACATCATCTTCGACCCCTATTCTTTACCGCATGTGTGCTTAGAGATGTTTTAAGAAAAAACATTTTTAAAAGTTAGCACCATAAAGAATGTCAGCTTCCCTCAAAGGAAGATTAGAGGTACTCGGCGTTATTAAGATGTCTGCCACAAATCTCTGGCGTTTCTTACCTAGTAAAGCCAGCCTTCAGGGCTCCGTGTCACTGATTTCCTGAAAAAGCTGCCCCTCTGTGTGGCATCCGGGTGGGAATGGTGCAGAGGGCTGGGGCAGTCATAGGATTCTCGGGAACAGGGTGCAGGCAGAGAAATGGGTGTGGTGCCTGTGGGTTGCCAAAGGAGGGATGCTCTGAGGCAAAGGTCCTCTTGGCTGGTTTCAGGAGAGGGGCCAGAGCTGCCTCAGGGAAAGGGCGACAGTAGGGATACCGGTGATGGCAGTTCGGGGTGAGGAGGAGGACTCCTGAGGGTGAGAGGCAATGGCGAGCCTTAGGACTGGCAGGCATGGCTCTGGGGGAGCTTGGCTTGCTTCCCCCGAGAGACAGACAAGGGAGAGTAGCGGTTGTTACCCACCTGCAGATGAGGACCAGGTGGTGCCCTTCCCCTCCTGCCTCCTCCCTGGGACCCAGGATCATCTTCTCTTTGGGACGGAGCAAGAAGGTGCTCAGATGTGCACTAGAGAAGAGGGACAGGGACACAAATGGGAAAACATGGAGAAAGAAAGACTGTAAGAGCAGAGGAGGAGAGGGGAGCCCAAAGAAAGGGAGAGGCAAACAGTACAGAGAAAGAACAAGAGAGGAGGCTAGTCAGGGTCAGAGTCCCAGAGAGACCAGGGATCACAATGTGACCTCCCAGTCAGCGTGGCCTGGCCCTGGGCTCTCTGACCTTGCAGGGGCTTCCTTGGGTCCCAGAGGTGTGAGGTGGGCCTGCAGTGAAGCAGTCTTCCCCAGAAGGTGGGGGGATGTGGGAAGACCTTGGGAGTGTAGGGAAGAGAAGTCCAGGAGAAGGAGCCCTCGGGGACAATGGAGAAGGGGCTGGGGAAATCCATCCCCTCTCACGGAGGGGTGGGGGCTGGGGGCAGGTACAATTGAGATAACAGCACCCACCTCTAAGGGCACCCGGAAGACATGGGACAGAGCCCATGCGTGCGGTAGTTCCCTCCGCAGTGGTGCCCAGGGGCTGTTCCAGGAGCCGTGAGGAGAGACTGCAGTGTTCGGGGGTGGGGCACAGGGCCTGCAAGGAGGAGTCCTTGCCAGAGGCATTTATAAGGTGCAATCCTTGCAACTTGCTTGACCAGCCACAGAGGGAAGGGAAGAACCCATGTCTCTTCCTGGGTTGCTATTTTGAGTAACTGATCATGCCATCAACTAACAGGCAATCAAGGAAATGCCGATTTCGTTGGAGAAATCAGTGATTTTTTGTACTACCGAGGTTTATATCTGCGTGGAAAAGTATAACTGGGTGATAAACATGAAATTATGCTCAAACTCACTATTAACGAGAGACTAGGAGTTAAAACAAGATCATTTACTTATCAAACTGATGAAGATCCTGGATTAAAGATATCTGCCGTGGGCAAGGACATTGGTCAACAGGTGCTCTCATACATCATTGATGGGGGTATAATTTGTACAGTCATTTTTGTGGGCAATTTGGAAAGAGTTATTAAAATATTTAATGTGCTTTCTGTTTGACCCCATCATTCATCCCACGTCAAAGAATTCATTCAACAGCTTGCAAAAATAAAAACATCAGGCTATGCACTGGAGCATCGTCTGTACTCAGAAGAACATCCCGTTTGCTCCACTTTCCAACAACGTGATCTGGGGCAAATTACTTACTGTGCCCGTGCACGTTTCCTCACTTGTAGAAGTGGTAATACTAGCACCTTATTAGTTTGGAGGATTAAATGAGATAATGCAGGCCAAGCATTTAGCTTGGTGCTGGAGCTATGGTCAGTATCCAGCTGAGGTTAGCAAGCACATTCCCACTGACAGTGAGGCTCCTGATGGCACGTGAGTGGAGGGTCTCCTGGCATGGAAGGGAGGATCTGGGCACTGGGAGAGCACTGCTAGGTGAAGCTGGAAGTCCAGAGCAGACAGGAAAGAAGATGAGCCTGTTTCTGAAGTGTACACTTTCAGTCACATAAGGAAAGGAAGCCGGAGGCTCAGAGATGATCTGGAAAGACACGGAGTAGTGGTTGGTGGAGGGGAAAAGGGGTCTGGGGACTCCGAGTTCTGTGCTTGGGGGAATATGTAAACCAATGAGATCCAAGATTCCTGCTGAAAAGTTAGAAGCCTGGCACGAGACCAGAGTCTCAGAGCAGATTCTCTAGTGCTCCCTTGCTACAGAAGTGTTGCTGGCTTTCCAGAACAATCAGGGTGAAGGAGTGAAGGCAGCAGGGGACAGGAGTGGAACCTTACTATCCTGCTTGGCACGGTGCTGGGAATGTGGTTGAATAGTTCCAGGATGACTCAGCCATGTGCAGAGCCTCAGCCCAGCAGTGGGACCCAGCGTCATGCACCTGACTGTTGTCAGCTGCTGCGGCTCGCAGGTGAATTCACTGTCCTCACTCACATTGGTTACAGATCTTTTGCATCCTATCCACCTACTTTCAGTGCTGTCATTGCTCGTGGGCTCAGAACTTAAAGGATGTCCAGGGCTGAAGGACCTCTTCTTTCCAGGCCCAACCAGGCGTCCATGCGGTGGGGCGTCTAGAATGGAGTTTAAGAGGTAGGCAGACACCTTACAACGTATTTGGTGTGCCCAGAAATAGCTCTTGAAATTGCACCTTTTGAGAAGCTAATGTTTGGGGATTCCAAAGTAAGCCTGACAAGTACATTAAATAATTATTTATTAATTCACATCTCTCTGCAAATGCATTTAATCCCATTAGCTTCTCCTTTGAGCTGTTTCAAAAGACAGGAAGGGAGTTGATGGGTTGGATAGAGAAGAGGGCAATTTCAGAACTTGGGCCTTTCAGCAAGGGAAGATGGGTTTTAGCTTGAGGACGAGATAGGGGTTTCCTGGCTGACGGTTGAAGTGTACTGGGTCACCAAAAGGGAGGAGAGAGTCTCTGAGGGAAAGCTAGCCAACTCTACAGGGTGGTCTAAGGCTGACAGAATGCAGAGATCCCAGGGCCTCCTGTTGGGGGATCTGCATTCCTGTCTCAATTTTGCAACTTAATAGCTCCACTAACTGAGCTCCCTTCCCTGACCCTCCCTTCTCGCAGCCGTAGGAAGGTCAGTCATGCCTGCCCCAACCCATTCGTCTGAGGGTGGCTGTGCATTGGAGAATATGCCCACTGCCATAATAGAATCACTAAGATATCACGTTGTACTGGAAATGTCCCATGGGGACTGGCTTCAGTTCCATCAGGATGGAGCTCGTCCTAGACAACTGAGGTGACAGGCCAGCCCTGCAGCCCCGGGAGCACCTGCTGCGTGTCTCTCCGAGCCACATGCAGAAGCACTTAAAATGCCCCATTCATCTTTGCTCAGACCAAAACCTTAAAGAGAGCACGTTCAGCTGATAAGAAGCTTCCTTCAGGGAGTTTCAAATGAACAATTCAGGGCCTGCCGATGCTGGGATAAGATGGACAAAGAAGTTAGGGCTCCTGCTTCCGCCTGGGAAACAGAGCTGCCAGTGCAGGTGGCTGGGGCCCCAGGGAACAGGCGAGGGGGAACGTTTTTAACTGCTTACTTAGGGCTGTCCAGAGAGCCCTGACCCGTCTGAGAGCAGCCTTGCAGGCCAGCTAATCACATGCAGGACATGGCCTGCCACAGAGTGGGGCAGGTGTCCGATGGATGTGGACACCAGGATGTTGTGGGGACAATAAAGGAAACACAAAGGACTGATCCTGGCCATGAAGGAGGGAGGAAAGCCTCGGACACATGGCAGGGACAATGCCCAATGGCCTTGCATAAGCACAGTGGTGGTGAGAGCAAATAGAGCCCTCTCCTGAAGTCCCGCGGGGTTCCAGTCCCTGTTCTACCACCCTTCACTTTCCTCAGCCTCGGCTTCTATGCCTGTGAAAATAGAGACATGATCAGCAGTGCTCTCTGACCTGCTGTGGGGAGGAGTTCTTGTGCTAGGGAGCACTTCGCATTAGTGATACATTGTTAATGATTCAGGCGTGGGAGGGAGCATCTTTCAGGGGATGGAGTTTATCTGGCGATTCCATCAGCAGGAAGACTACCAATAAGCATCTCTGAAGAATTTCTGGCTGCAAATTTTTGCTTGGTTTTACTTCAACAGGAATCACAAAGCTCAGAGCTGGAAAAACATGGATTAACTGCCTAGTTCAAGCATCTTCTTTTAGAGACAAGCTAAGATGCAGAGACTCCATTTGACTTCTCTTTGCTTTGTGCAAGGCTCCCGGCACAGACTAGGTGATCTATAAGTACTTGTGAGATGGAACTGGATTCATTCCCCTGCCTAGAATTTAGTCAGTGCAAGGTAGGGAGATGGAAGGAGAAAAATAAAAGACCTGGGATTAAAGTGCGAGGGGCTTTCCAGCAGTCCTCAGGTCTCTGAAATAGTTAAAGTGCCTCGTAGACAACATAGTTCAATTGCATTATTCTGTAAGTGAAATAATACATATATGTATAAGCGTGTGTGAGTGAAGTGTGTGTGTGTGTGTGTGTGTGTGTGTGTGTGTGTATGAAGTGTGTGTATTTGGGCAATGGGTTAGTGGCAAGGAAAGAGTAAATCAGTCCTAAGTCTTGCTGGTTACGCATCCTAACTCTGACTTTTCAGTTATTTTGGTTTAGAGGCACAGCAATTCTTTCTCTTGCTTTTGAAAAAAAAATCCCTCAGTTGAAAGTTAAATAATTTCTTATCGAAATATGACATATATATGTATTATGTATGCATGCATGTATATATCTCTATCCCATATAATTTGCCTTTTTGTGGTAAAAGACTGGCCTTACTAGCTGCAAAATTAACATTGAGTTTTATTGCGGTGCCTCAACATCCTCTTGCCCTGCTACTTCCTCCAATGACCTAGATACATTGTGATCTCAGGATAGGGATAGCATACTGCCCTGGGGAAGATTCTGTATTAGAAACATTCAGGATGTCTGGGCTACTTGTCAAGAGTATGCTGTTCTTTACTTATAGACTTTGGTTTCCTCATTGGGATCAGGCAGGCAGGAGACATGGGCACTAGAGTTATTTTATAAATACATACATAAGACTTGTTATTTGGCAAAAGCTTTTCTAAGTGCTTGTGAATATTAACTTATTTAATCCACAGGCACCCTGTGATTTTAGTATCATCCCTATTTTATAGATGAGGCTAAATAATTTGTTCAGATTCTACAACACTTGAGAAACTCTTGAACGTGTCCTCTGCCAAGATCCATATCACTCTGAAACAAAATGAAATGTACCCGATGGCCTCTCTCTGTTGGTGGGTACTCCTAATTTTTAGGGGTCATGCATCCCTTTCAGAACCTGATGACAGCTATGGACTCCTTCTTTGGAAAATAAACATATGTTGATAAATTAATCTACATCTCAAAGCCATCCATGGAACCCAGGTTAAAAACCCTTAATATAGGGGTTCAGTCAGTTAAGCAACTGGTTCTTGATTTCAGCTCAGGTCATGATCTCAGGGTGGTGAGATTGAGCCCCTCCTGGGCTCTGCGCTCAATGGGGAATCTGCTTGAGATTTTCTCCCTCCCTCTCTCTGCCTCCCCCCGCCCCGGCACTCATACATGTTCTCTCTCTCTCTCTCTCTCTCAAATAAATAAATCTTAAAAAAAAAAAAAACCTTAATACAGTAGGAGAATGCAACAGCACTGTCTTCGGCAACTTCTTTCCCATGGGAGCCCCAAACTATAGAGACAGATGTTCTGGAATCTACTATCTGCTTTTTGTGCCACATGTCCCTTCTTTTTCAATGACTCAAAATTAGAAATCATCTAGGCAGAGTGATAATCTAGTGGTTATTTATGGAGGGTGGGATTCTTGGGTACTTTCACATACTGCATGATGTATTTCTGCAAAGTTTAAATATTTCCCTAGAAGGATGTATCACTTTTATAATCAGAAATGCTATGAAATATTTTTTTTAAAAAATTAAAAATTTTCATTATGGGCATAATAAAAATGTGCAGAATTATGTACATACAAGGATATTCATCACTGCATTGCCTACAATCTTCCCAAAGGAGAGACTAAATAAACTATGGGGCTTCCTTCCATGCACTGTTGTGTGGCTTCCAAAAAAACCCTGCAAGTTAGCCCTAAATGTACTGCATGAGCCTCAAGATCTACCATCTGGAGAATAAAGCAAGATGTGGAATGGTGTACAGTACACTACAATTTCTTGGAGGCAAGAAACAGGAATATTGGATAATGCATCTAATATCTCCAGAAGAATCAGAAAAACCCGGTGACACTATTGTTCAACATAGTACTAAATTCCTAGCCTAAGCAATCAGACAACAGAAAGAAATAAAAAGCATTCAAACTGGCAAAGAAGAAGTCAAACTCTCACTTTTTGCAGATGACATGATGCTTTATGTAGAAAACCCAAAGGGCTCCACCCCAAAATTGCTAGAACTCATACAGGAATTCAGCAACATGGCAGGATACAAAATCAATGCACAGAAATCAGTTACGTTTCTATACACTAACAAGGTGACTGAAGAAAGAGAAATTAAGGAATCAATCCCATTTACAATTGCACCAAAAACCATAAGATAACTAGGAGTAAACCTAACCAAAGAGGCAAAGTATCTGTACTTTAAAAACTACAGAACACTATGAAAGAAATTGAGGAAGACACAAAGAGATGTCAAAACATTCCATGCTCATGGATTGGAAAAATAAACATTGTGAAAATGTCTATGCTGCCCAGAGCACTTTACATATTCAATGCAATCCCTATCAAAACACCATCAATATTTTTTCACAGAACAAACAATCCTAAAATGTGTATGGAACCACAAAAGACCCCGAATAGCCAGGGAATGTTGAAAAAGAAAACCGAAGCTGGGGGCATCACAATGCAGGACTTCAAGCTACATTACAAAGCTATAATCATCAAGACAGTATGGTACTGGCACAAAAACAGATGCATAGATCAGTGGAACAGAAGAGAGAGCCAGAAATGGACCCTCAACTCTATGGTCAACTAATCTTCGACAAAGCAGGAAAGAATATACAATGGAAAAAAGACAGGCTCTTCAATAAATGGTGCCGGGAAAATTGGACAGCTATATGCAGAAGAATGAATCTGGACCATTTCCTTACACCATACACAAAGATAAATTCAAAATGGATGAAAGACCTCAATGTGAGATAGGAATCCATTAAAATCCTACAGGAGAACACAGGCAGTAACCTCTTCGACATCAGCCACAGCAACCTCTTGCAAGACACAGCTCTAAAGGCAAGAGAAACAAAAGAAAAAATGAACTATTGAGACTTCATCAAGATAAAAAGCTTCTGCACAGCAAAGGAAATAGTCAACAAAATTAAAAGGCAAACAACAAATGGGAGAAGATATTTGCGAATGACGTATCAGATAAACGGCTGGTATCAAAGATCTATAAAGAACTTCTCAAACTCAGCACCCAAAAAACAAATAATACAGTAAAGAAATGGGCAGAAGACATGAACAGACATTTCTCCAAAGAAGACATATAAATGGCCAATGGACACATGAAAAAATGTTCCATATCACTAGTCATCAGGTAAAAAGAATCAAAACCTCCATGAAATACCACCTTATACCAGTTGGAATGGCTAAAATTAACAAGACAGAAAACAACAAATGTTGGCGAGGATGTGGAGAAAGGGGAACCCTCTTACACTGTTGGTGGGAATGCAGGCTGGTACAGCCACTCTGGAAAACAGTATGGAGGTTCCTCAAGAAGTTAAAAATAGAGCTACCCTACAACCCAGCAATTGCACTACTAGGTATTTACCCCAAAGATACAAATGTAGTGATTCATAAGGGTCTCTGTACCCCAATATTCATAGCAGCAATGTCCACAATAGCCAAACTGTGGAAGGACCTGAGATGTCCTTCAACAGATGAATGGATAAAGAAGGTGTGGTTCATATATACAATGGAATATTACTCAGTCATCAGAAAGGATGAATACCTACCATTTACATCAATGTGGATGGAACTGGAGGGTGTTATTCCAAGTGAAATAAGTCAAGCAGAGAAAAACAATTATTATATGGTTTCACTCATATGTGGAATATAAGAAATAGTGCAGAGGATCTTAGGGGAAGAGAGCGAAAATTGAATGGGAAAAAATCAGAGAGGGAGAGAAACCATGAGAGATTCTTGACTCTGGGAAACAAACTCAGGGTTGCTGGAGGGGCGGTGGGTAGGGAATGGGGTAACTGCATGATGGGCATTAAGGAGGGCATGTGACGTGGTGAGCAATGGGTGTTATGTGCGACTGATGAATCATTGAACACGACATCAGAAACTAAGGATGTCTATATGTTGGCTAATTGAATTTAAATTAAAAACAGCAACAACAACAACAAAAACCTGGTGACAGTCACTGTCTCTGGAAAGTTAGAACAGAAGTGGAGACTTACTTTTGCTCCATGCACTTTTCTAGCTTTTAACTTTGTTCCATTTATGTATTACCCATTCAGTAAATAAATCAGGTAAAAAAGAAAGGAATGTGAAAGGTCGTGGAGACACCAATATCTGAGAGGGGTCTTCCCATAGGACCTGGCACTGTCTCTCCTTCTGCTGGGAATGACCCTTTCTACCCCCACTCACACTTTGGATCTGAGTTCAGTGGAAAGTTCCTCATTAAAGTCTTCCCCGACCTTCCCAACAACGTCAAACATCCTTCTATCTGCTCTTGTAGGACCATGTGCCTTTCTATCCAAACACTTCCTGGTTGCAGTTTTCCATATATTTCTGTGATTATATAATTCACCTTTGTCTCTTCCCTCTAGGCTCAAGCTTCTTAAGAGAAGGGGTTTTGGTTTTGTTCACCAGTATATGCATACAATTTGGGACAGAGTGTACCTGGTGTGGTGGTACGTGGTCGGGTAAATAGTGAATGAGCAGCACCACCTCCTCTACCCCTACATTCCTGCCAATTAAACACCTAAGAACCGGGCCCTCACAATTTCTTCAAGCTGTTCATTATACCTTTAGGTACCTCTTACTTTTGGAAACGTCAACCCTATTTGACCATATTGAACTAAAATGAATCTGTGTGCTTCCACCCCCTCGATATAATTCTACCCTTAGCAACACATAGAATGGAACTAATTCCTCTATGTGATGATTTTTCAAATATTTGAGCACCTACAGTCTTCTTTTTACCTAACTACAAATTTTTAGTTTTTTTTTAGCCATTCCTGGCTGTGACCTCCTTGAGGGCAGGGAGGGTTTCATATTCATCTCTGTATCTCTAGCCCTCAGCTCAGCTATGTTATTTTAACAGTCAATTTTTTTTATATGGGATTACTTACATTACTCATTTGGGAACATGCCCCACTTTGCCTATGTTCCTCTTATAGTACTGACCAAAATTCTGAACAAATATCGCAGCTTTGGTCTTCCTAGTGCACCTCCTTTCTTTCATTGTTTATACCTCTAGTAATGCCAGCTGAGATCCCATAAGTTTTGGGGGCAGCCATTGATGACACATGATGAGTCCCATTTATGAAAGTTTCTTATTTCCTTCTCTGCAGAGCTCCTGTCTGTACCCTAGAGCTTTGCTACGTGTGTGTTCTTATGTATTAAAACACTGCACTCAACTGCTAACTTAGAATGTTGGTTTGTTTCTCAGACTTTCCGCAGTCAGACCAGCAGCTTGGTGAAACACCACGAGTTCCGCACCAAGTAGGATAAAGCACTTTAAAAATACATACACTTGGGGCACCTGGGTGGCTCAGTTGGTTAAGCACCCAACTCTTGATCGCAGCTCAAGTTTCGATCTCAGGGTCGTGAGATCAAACTCTGCACTGGGCTCTGTGCTGGACGTGGAGCTTACTTAAAAAAAATAAATACTTCCTCCTGGTGTGGCAAATATTACCTGAGGCTGACTCCTGATGTTCCCCTCTACATCTTTACCCAATGAGTATCTTCAGGGAGGAAAGAGAGCGTATTGAGTTGCAAGTGAGAATTTTTTGAAGGCCAAACTCTGTAATCCTCAAATGTCACTAGAACCCTTCTCAAGGGCTCTCATAATGCTGAATCTAAGCTCTTAGCGCTAGAGGCTCCTGGGTAAATGTGAGCATGGCACATCATTGCTAATGCACACAGTGCTTGGCAGAATGCCATAAGGCTGATACATTGAATGTAGCGTCTCTGTCTTTCAGCCAAGAACAAGAGGAGAACCAGTCAATCTCCGACATCGTAATAATTCCTCTATGGGGAACATGTCCTGACCTGGTAAAGGGATGCATGCAATGATTTACTTTCTTTTTCCCATATTCAGCTTTCATGAGCTATATGACAAATGGGTAAAGGATCAGAGCATGCTGAGAACTAATGAACCAGAGGGAGAAATTCATTTAATGACTTAAGTGTGCTTTATCTAATGTGAAATGTAGGTCAATTCACTGTAAATTTATTCATGGGGATTATTTGTCCTTAGCCTGATTACATGGCATGTATTATAAGATTTTGGCCGTGTGTGAAAGAGAACAGACCCTGCTTATCCCGCCCCATCCTTCTCCATCCCTCCCACTCCCACCCTTCCCCCCTCCCTATAGGTGGCAGGCATCTAGCCTGCTTGTCTCAGGAGAAAAGACTGCATTTCAAACTATTCAAAAAATTGATTTGGCATTCTTTATTACATTTTTTGAGACACTGGAAACGTCTAAAACCTGAACACCTACACAGAAATTCAGATCTATTGCTGAATTAGTAGCCAATACAAAAATCAGGCAAGAAGAGGGGTGTTTCAGCGCTGTGTGGGCTAGCTGGCTATACGTCGCAGACAAATTCATCAAACACAGCAACCAGGGAACACATTCTATGAAGTTTGGCTAGCAACTCTTTCTTTCTTTTTTTTTTTTTTAATAATAATATTTTTTATTAGATTATGTTAGTCACCATACAGTACATCCCCCCCCTCCCCTCTGAAGCCCTCAGTTTGTTTCTCAGAGTCCATAGTCTCTCGTGCTTCATTCCCCCTTCTGATTGCCCCCCCCTTTCTTTATCCCTTTCTTCCCCTACCGATCTTCCTAGTTCTTATGTTCCATAGATGAGAGAAACCATATGATATTTGTCTTCCTCTGCTTGACTTATTTCACTTAGCATTATCTCCTCCAGTGCCGTCCATGTTGTAGCAAATGTTGAGAAATCATTCTTTCTGATAGCTGTAGCAACTCTTTCTTAATTCTAGTTTTAGAACGCCAAGACAGCAATCTTACGGGGCTTATTGTCATCCTCATCCTCCTCCTCATCATTATTTTATAAAATGAAAATTAGTAACTGAGCAGGTCAGTTCGTGTTACTGTGCCTTAGTTTCATCAGCTTCTTTGCCTCTTAGAATCAAAAAGAATGCTCAGTCCTTGGTCCTAAAAGACAGTCCAGTAAAGCTATTTAATTAGATTGAACAAAGCCTTAAGACATTTACGTGTTCAAAATAGATGTCCACAAGATCCACATTGTGAAAGGAAGAAATTTGTGGGGGCTTAGCTCACATTAATATAATTTGTGGTTTGGTACAGCAATGTGAAATCCTACGGTTGTCAAAAAATCACTTTTCTGCCTTGGGAAAGAGAAAAATGGAATTTAAACTTCTTTGCCTTTTCTAATTTAAGATTAGGGTTAATTTGAGAAGGAAGATGTAAGGGAATAGTAAGAAACACTGCCTTGGCATTGTGGACTTAGCAAGTAAAGCCAAAAAGTTCATATTTTTCCCCAAATCAATTTCCTCTCCAAGACAAAGAGCGATGTGGCCTTTTTATGATTCTGTAAATTCCAGTGAATTTTACAGAAAAGAAATTACTTTTTATTTTTTGTCTCTCTAGTAAAAGGACAAAACTGAACTGAGGTTAAATGAGCTCTCATTGTCCCCCCTATGGAGCATTTGTATAAAGCCACGGAGAACCCTAGAAAAGTCTCCAAAGTTACTCCGTAAGTTCCTTAAATCACATTGTTCCTGGAAGACTTGGCCTTGGAGTATAAGGAATAGTAATGCCCTATATTTGTTTGAAACTTCACAGTTCATAATGTGCTTTCACTTATACCACCGTGATTCTCAGCAGAGTTTCACCTTCTAAGGAGGTTAGAGTTCTGTAGTCTCTAGGAAAGGTCAAATCGCACACATCTACTTGACGTTTCCTGATCACAAAATACAGAACACAGGGTTTGGTATCTATGTAAATAAATTAACTTAGCTTTAGAGAGCTGGGTGTAACAAAACACTCCCTGACTTTAGGCCCAATGAGGGGCACTCAGACCTGAGGCTGGCTGGGGGTCTCATATCTCCCACCTCAGCCTCACTTGGGGGCATGGACTCATGCCGAGAAATGGCTAGTAGGATTGTCAACCTGTTCAGATTCTTATTCTCTCCCCCTCGATTTCACCAAGTGTCTGTTGCATTGGGCAGTGTCCAGGCAGGAAAACAGAAATCACACTAGGTATTCAAATAGAGGGGTTTCAGTACAGGGAATTGGGTACATAGGTGATAGAAAAGTTCAGAAGGAGAGAGTTGAGAAGCCAAACAAAAGATAGTGAAGCAACCTAGAGGTTCCCAATTTCTGGAAGCCTCTACCACTCCTTGGCTGAAGGAAAACAGAAAGGGGACATGTAACCAGAACCCAGGGGCTGGCATCACTGGAATTAAACTGGGACAAGGTGGGCCAGTTCATCAGGAAGTGGAGCCATAAAGAGGCCACCCAAGAAAAAAGGGAGAGGGAGAAGTACCCTAGCCTATCCTTCTTGCTCTCCGGTCTCTCACTAGCACCTCCCATTGGTGGGACGCTGTTGGAAGATGCAACCTATGGGGTTCAACCCCACCACTGCCCAAGGCACAGAGCAGGTAGGGGGTGAGAAATGGAACTGAGGGCAAAACAGAATCAGGGCCTGCGTCATGACTAAAGTTCTCTTTGTGCCAATTGCAGTCTTGAATTCCCGTATGTAAAATATGCGTATGCTGTGACATCACTGTATATATTACCATTTCCAACTTGCAGAGGAGGAAACCAAGATTCAGGTCAAATAATTTGCCCAAAATTACACAGGTCAAGTGTTGGAGCCAGGTCTTCTGACTCTTATGTCCAGTGTTTTTGCTACTACCCCCTCCTGGTTCCTTCTATATAAATGTACTGGAAAAGGGCTAGGATAATCCGAGGTTTTAAGAAAACACTTTCATAGACTCTTGGGATGGAACTAGTCCAGGGCATTTCAAACGGTGTGCTTTAGAGCTCGAGGTCCATAGAACACCCCCCAGGACAGAGTCCACAGAATCCTAAATGTCAACCCTCACTTCAAACTGTTTACCAATTTAATCTGTTATGCATTAGGATTCTACTAAGATTTTATTTTGAGAAAGTGATACTGCTAAACAAATAAAATAAAGTTGTTGCAGTCTATCTCCCTCAAAGGAAGCACCTGAAGCTCACAGAGGGTCTAGCTACCAGTAGACTGGAACCCAGGCTTACACGCAGGTGTTCTGCTTGCCACTTACGGCTCTTGCCAGGGAACCATGCTGTATGTGGTATGACCAGCTAAGAGAGTGACAGTGGGGCAAGGGAAAGAGCGAGAAGTGATGGGGAAAGGCAGGAGAAGGATACAGACTACTCAGAGAAAGATGACCCAAGGGAAAAACAATGAAATCCCCTTGAGGATGCTGCTTAAAAGCTTTAAAGCCATTGTGTTTTTGCACTTGGCGACAAAACCAAGGATAATTCTGTTGAAAATGAGATCCAGTCACAGAACGGGTAGGAGAAATGGAAACAATCCAAATGTGCATCAGCTGCTGACCAGCTAACTTGAGGAAGACCCACACAATGAACACTATTCAGCCATAAAGGGCAGATGCATACGGCAACAGAGATGACCCTCGTCTACGTTGTGCCAAGTGAAGGATGCCAGACATAAACGGCCACACGCTCTTTGATTCCGTTTCTGTGAAGTGTGGAAAATAGGCAAATCTATCAAGACAGAAAATAGGTTAGTTGTTGTCTGGGAATGAGTGTGAGAACAGGGAATGGCTGCAAATGCGTGTGAGGTTTCTTTTAGGGGTGCATGGAAAATATTCTCAAACTAGATGGTGCGGACGGTTGCACAACTGGAAATTTACTAAAATCATTGAATTGTACACTTGAAATGAGTGAATTTTATGGTGTGTTAATTTTACTTCAGTAAACTGTTGTTTTTTAAAAGATAAAGCAAGGGTTGACTCTAAACCGTGGTCTTGAAGGTACAAAACTGACCTCCAACCATTATTTCGAGCCCCATAATGGCTCTGTCTGGTAGCACAGTCCTGCCCTGAGATTGCCCAGCACTTCCATTTCTTGGGTTTACAGGTTCCGAAAGCTACATAGCTTCAGATTTGGGGTGAATACAATGTGAGCATTAAAGAAATTCTTGGCACCCCTTATTGTAACCGTCTGTTTAGGAGTCTGTATTCCTCTCGAGGCTGTCAACTTCACGAGAGCAAGGTCAGTAACCACCTTTTCCACTACTTTCTCCCACCACAGAACACAGGCTTGGCTCATGGTCCATTCTAAATAACTATTTGTGGGGAGAGTTTAATTATTGGGAATGCTATAAATAAATAGAGAAACTGATTCAATGGCCATGGATTAATCCAACAACCATGTTCATAGGAACATGACAAGCACGTTCCCTTATGTCACTGTATTTAATTCCCACAACACCCCTGTTAGGCAGATGTTATAATGCCATTTTTCACTCAAGGAGCTGAAGTTTGGAAAAGTTAAGTGATTGGTTCAAGGTGGCTGAGAGGGCTTTCAAACCAAGGTCTCCTGAAGTGAGGTGCAGGGCAGTTTCATTACACTTGAGCTTCACAAGAGCAGAGGTAGGCTCCTGTTTTTCCATCATGTAACGCTTTAGATTTCTCTGATGATTTATATCAGACATACACAAAAGGACCATATGCTTACAGTTCAAGACTTTTAATCAAGATATGCCCATAACTGCTCGGTGATAAAAAAATATATATATAGATAAATAGAATCAAAAGGTGGACTGTACCACAAAGGTATCAGAGAAGTAGCTACCAATGGAACACAGTTTTTATGTGTCAGAAATCTGTCCTAGGAATGACTTGAACTAAAAATGAGTGCATACAAAAGCCTGAGCTTTGCTTAATACCCCTAAAATTTTATTAAATTCTCTAATGGGAAGAAAATTAACTACACTGGATACTTGACTAACTTTTAATAAAAGTATGTGACAAAGCTTACATGGACCACAGACAGGGCTGAAGAGATACAGGCTTCCAAAGGGAGTTGTAATAGCTTTGTACCTTATTCCTTTTGATGGTTCCCTCTTGGTGCGTGGTTATTACCATGCTGCAGGTAGAAAAGATCCCTTCCCTTACTCTTTCCATAATCTCACCTCCCAGGGTTAGCTGCTTATTCACAGCTGGTGGTGAAATGTTTCTAGAATCTTCTATCATTTTCCTCCCCAACAACTTCTTCTCTTTATCTACTGATTACCTCCAGAGCCTTAAGCAGGCCCATTCTTTAGTCTTTAGGTAAGCTGTTCAGGGATAATGGGACCCTTTGATACTATTACTCTTACTTGATACAGAAGAAGAAAAGCATAATCAACCATGTATTCCTACGAGAAGAGGAAGGCCCAGGGTATTATATATAGTGTCAGAGACCCTGTCAGAGTTGGTCTCCAGTCTCCAGAATGCTGGCCCCAGCTTTCCTTTCCTCCTATTTTCTTTCTTAGCAAAAGTAAATAAATTAAATTAAAGGCCTAGATGCCAGGGCTCCTGGGTGGCTCAGTCAGTTAAGCATCTGCCTTGGGCTCTCAGGTCGTGACCCTAGAGTCCTGGGGTCGAGCCCTGTGTCATGCTGCCTGCTCAGTGGAGAGTCTGCTTCTCCCTCTCTCTCTGCCCTTCCCCACCACTCGTGCTCTCTCTCTCTCTCTCTCTCAAATAAATAAATAAATAAAATCTTATAAACAAAGAAAAAACCTAGATGCTCAGGGTTCAGGAAGACTTCGAAATATAGTTCTGATCTATTTCAAAATGTATTTGCAATAAGAAAATCTCTATTTCCTGTGCCTCCAATTCCTAAAGACTCTAGAAAAATTAGTCTCACAACCAGTCCTTCTTGGGCCTCAAAACATTTAGATAAATCTAAGACATTATTAATCCAAACTCAGATTTATCATATTGCATTTTTACATGTAATCCACATTTCTTTGGAGAATTCAAAAATTTTACTTTCCTCCTTCATCACCAGTCTTTTGCCACAAGGGCCAAAAAAAATTTTTTTTTAAATATCCCCAACCATTTTTCTAGTGTGATTATTGGTGAAAGGTTTTATAAACCACCATAAATGACTTCAGACCCAGAAAGGGACAGTAAGAGTCTGAGAAAACCTCCCAAAGCTACTCCATGTCCCTGATGGTCCCTTGGTGCCTCTCTGAATGGGCCTTCCACCTTGTTGCCTGTCCCGGCACTAACCCCACACAGCAAGGGAGTCTTTCCCTTCTGATTCTTTTATCTCTGGCCTTCATACCCTTCCCACACTGACAGGGAGTTGGGAATGATGGAGTCTGTCTTCAGAGGCAAAGTTCGAAAAGGCGCTGTGGCTTCTGTCTTGCTTTCTTGTATCCGTCCCTCTGGAGGAAGCCAGTGGCCACGTTGGGAGGACTCTCAAGCAGTCGTGTGGAGACGTCCACGTGGGAAGGAACGAAGGCCTCCTGCCGACAATCAGCACTAACCTGTTGTGCACGTGAAGGAACCGCTTGGAAGCAGATCTTTCAGCTGCGTCAAGCCCTCAGGAGACTGCAGCTCTGGTGGACATCTTGACCGCCACCTCGTGAACGCCATTGAGCCAGAGCGCTCCTGACCCACAGAAACTGCGAGATAATAGCTCTTTACTGTTGAAGCTGAAAGTCACCTGAATATGTGACTAATAGTAAGATCGATTTGGTCAGAAAATTAACCACTAGATGTAGTGGCTGAACTCACTCTCAGAGTAGGGAGATTCGGGGGATTGCAGTGAGAAAGGTAAGACCAGTACATCTTACATCGATGATCGGCTTTTTCAAAGAGTATAAATCTGTTCTTCGACTTTAGGTGCTTAGTCTTTGCTCTCTTCTACTTTCTTTCCATGAGCAGGATCTAAGCAGGCTGAGGTTAGTTGGGGGTACACCTCACCCTTCAAGAGAAGTACTTGAGTGGGAATGAAGGGCAGAGTCGTTTTCTTCTGCTAAAAAAAAAAAGAAGAAAGAAAGAAAAAAGACTCTCTAATTGCAGAACCCACCATAAAATAAAACCAGACCTTAGTGTCTTCCAAAAAAAAAAAAAAAAAAAAAAAGGTCCAAATAGTCACAGCGGTGAGAAATGAGATCCTGTCATGGGATCTTCCTGGATAAAACTAGACACACACACAAACACACTCAGGAAATTAATAGCCAATTTTCCAGGAGGAAAGGTTAATTGTGGAGACTATTTCAAGGATCAGTCCTGGGAATTATGATATATTGGACAAAAGGAAAATGGGATTGCAAGCAAGCAGATAAAATATTTGAGAGTAGCTAATTTTAATTATAAAGTAATAAAGTTCAGGGATTCTCAAGTTTTAGTGCACATAAGAATCACTTGGCCTGTGCGTGGTTGGGGGTGGGGTTGTGCACAATTCAGATCACAGGTCCTCAACCCTGGAGATTCTGATTTAGGAGGCCTAGGATTGAGTCTAGGAATCTGTGACTTTTTTATTTTTTTAATAGGCTCTATGCTGGGCCAGAGATCAAGACCTGAGCTGAAATCAAGAGGCAGAGGTTTAACCAAATGAGCCACCCAAGCACCTCCAGGAATCTGTGATTTTAATAGGCATAGGGAGTTGCTTCTACTGTCAAAGTTCTGCGGACTACACATTTAGAAAAATTTAGTTAATATACATTAATCAAATATTGTATCGGTTAAAATCATGAAAGGTCAAGAAGTCCAGAAATGCTACGAAAGGGTTGGAGAGCAAATAAGCAAGTGAAATGTCACACAGACAAGTAAGTGCCCATCAGACATTTCTAGCAGATATTTCAATTGCTCTAAACTAGATGCTGTCCATCTCCTAAAAAAGGAGCCATGTTTGATTTTTAATAATTCAAAGTTGAATCAGTGCACAGTGGCAATCAGAAAGGGTATTTTAAAATAAGTTTACCCTCAAGGAAGTTAATAGTAAATATTTCTGTGGGTTTTGATGGAATAATATGCTTTTATTTTGAAATAGCATTTGACTTGCTAATTCTAAAATAAAAAAGGAGAAATTTTAAAATCCACTTTAAGAAGAAAATTAACTTTATAAGTAAACATTTTTAATAGGAAGAGGATGTGGGATATAATTATAAAAATCTTGACTGTTCTGTGTGTGGTTGGCAGAATTAGCTTTACTGGTTATTAGCAACACATGCGGCTTGAAGAAGAAAACCCTGAGGACATTCGGGTACAGCACAGCTTCAGGACGGTTCTCAGCATGGGCAATCAAGTATTTCCAGTCATTTCCACAGGTGACATACTGACAATTGGATTTGTGGAGCAGTGACCCAATTCAGTCATTCAGAGAGTTAAAAAATACAAACATGTCACAACACAGGCAAAAAATAGAAAAATGACAGTCTGTGGGATACAATCATGGAAAAGGAATAACTTTAGGACTGAAGGGAATCACAGGGGACCCTATAATCAGCTTGGGAGCCCCCAAGTCCAGCACCTTCATTTCACGGTGGGAAATGGAGTCATGAACCGATGGAAGCTTGTCTTTGACCTCATGATGTCCTAGCAGGAACTCGGACCTCCCAGTTCCCAGCTCCACGGTCCAAGGATTACTTGGTTTATAACAAAGGAGTCGGCAGTCACCTGCCCAAGTAGGCAGCCTCTGGGCGTCATTATTGCCTCCCAAGGTGCACCTGGTGCTCTGCTGACAGGGTGCTGCCTGGAGTAATTGCTTCTAAAAAATCATATCTGTTATTCTGTGCTTAACTTATAGGAATACCTTAGCTATTTTTTGAATAACTTTCTATGATTATACATCTAAAAATAAAACATTGTACTTTGTAATTATACTACTTTTTCTTGTAACCGTTTAGCATTTATCGTACCATGAGTGCTCTCAATGCCCCAGGTCTAATGGTTCACTGTTTTCCAGGATGGGACCTTGTCTATTTTGATCCTTTTTTTTTTTAT
The DNA here is from genome assembly GCF_017311325.1 of Ursus maritimus. Taxonomy (NCBI): domain Eukaryota; kingdom Metazoa; phylum Chordata; class Mammalia; order Carnivora; family Ursidae; genus Ursus; species Ursus maritimus. The sequence goes on along the minus strand of NW_024426119.1, from coordinate 12,472,714 downwards.
GTCCCCCGCCTTTAGCACTGTGCCTGGCACACAGCAGGAATTCAATAAGTATGTGTTGAATAAATTAATTAGTAAAATATATCATAGTTCCACATATCCTTCATCGTGGCACACTGAGATGGCGGAGTCCAGTTTTTTCACAATTATAAATAACACTGCGGTGAACGTTCTTTGATGAATCTTTGCATCTACTCCTTATTATTGCCTTGTAATAAATTCCTAGAGGTGGGACTACTAGATCAAAGGCTTTGGATACACATTACCAAATTGCCCTTCAGAAAAATAGGTCATTCCTCCATCCTGCTGCCAACTTTCTTTTCTTTTTTTTAGCAATGAAAAGTTTTCTTCTATTTCATACGTTTTTTAAAATTTTGATTCCAGTGTTGTTACATACAGTGTTATATTAGTTTCGAGTGTACAATAGAGTGGTCCAACAAGTCTGTGCATCACTCAGCGCTTGTCAAGAGAAGCGTACTCTTAATCGCCTTCCCCTATTTCACCCAGCCCCCATCCACCTGCCCTCTGATAACATCTGCTTGTTTTCTATAGTTAAGAGTCTATTTCTTGGTTTGTCTTTCTCTCCTTTTTTCCCTTTGCTCACTTTGGTTTTGTTTCTTAAATTCTACGTATGAGTGAAATCACAAGGTATTTGTCTTTCTCTAACTGGCTTATTTTGCTTAGCATAATACTCTATAGATTTATCCATGTTGTTGAGAATGGCAAGATTTCATTCTTTTTTATGGCTGAATAATGTATCTATAGATATATATCTATATATCGATAGATAGATAGATAGATAGATAGATAGATAGATAGATGATAGATAGATAGATCTCACATCTTCTTTATCCATTCATTTATCAATGGACACTTAGGTTGCTTCCATAATTTGGCTATTTTAAATAATGCTTCTATAAACATAGGGATACATGTATCCCTTTGAGTTAGGTTTTGTGTGTGTGTGTGTGTGTGTGTGTGTGTGTGTGTGTGTTTGGTATTCTTTGGGTAAGCACTCAGTAATGTGATTTCTGGATCATAAAGTAGTTCCATTTTTAATTTTTTAAAGATTTATTTATCTGTTTGAGCGGGGAAGAACATAGGGAGAGAGAGAATCTCAGGCAGATTCCCCACTGAGCGCAGAGCCCGATGCGGGGCTCAATCTCACTACCCATGAGATCATGACCTGAGCTGAAATCACAATTTGGATGCTTAACCGACTGAGACACCCTGGCGTCCCTATTTTTAATTTTTTAAGGAACCTCCATACTGTCTTCCACAGAGAATGCATCAGTTTGCATTCTCACCAACAGTGTATGAGATTCCTTTTTCTCCACATCCTCTCCAACACTTGCTGTTTCTTGTATTTTTGGTTTTCGTCATTCTGACAGGTGTGAGGTGGTATCTCATTGTGGTTTTGAGTTGCATGTCCCTGATGTGAGTGGTGTGGACCGTCTTTTCACGTGTCTGTTGGCCGTCTGTATGTCTTCTTCGGAGAAATGTCTGTTCATGTCTTCTGCCCATTTTTAAATTGGGTTATTTGTGGGTTTTGATGTTGGTTTATATAAGTTCTTTATATATTTTAGATACTAACCCTTTATCTCTTACTTATATCTTCTTCTGTTCAGTGGGTTGCCTTTTAGTTTTGTTGATTGTTTCCCTTGCTGTGCAGAGCTTTTTATTTTGATGTAGTCTCAATAGATTATTTTTGCTCTTGTTTCTGTTGCCTCAGGAGACATATCTAGGAAAATGTTGCTTCAGCTGATGTCACAGAAATTACTGCCTGCTCTCTCTTCTAGAATTTTTATGGTTTCAAGTCTCACATTTAGTCCTTACTCCATTTTGAGTTTATTTTTGTGTATGGTGTAAGAAAGGGGTCCAGTTTCATTCTTTTGCATGTAGCTGTCCAGTTTTCCCAACACCATTTGTTGAAGAGACTGTCTTTTTTCCATTGTATGTTCTTGCCTCCTTTGTCAAAGATTAATTAACCATATAATTGTGGGTTTGTTTCTGGGCATTCTATTTGGTTTCATTGATCTATGTGTCTACTTTGTGCCAGTACCATATTATTTTGATTACTACAGGTTTGTAATGTAACTTGAAATCTGGAATTGTGATACCTTCAGCTTTTTCTTTTTCAAGGTGCTTTGGGTATTTGGGGTCTTTTGGGGTTCCATACAAATTTTAGGATTGTTTGTTCTTGTTCTGTGAAAAATACTGTTGGCATTTTGATAGGGATTGCATTAAATCTGTAGATTGCTTTGGATGGTATAGACATTCTGGCAATATTTATTCTTCTAAATCCATGAGGATGGAATGTCTTTCCGTTTCTTTGTGTCATTTTCAATTTCTTTTATTAGGGTTTTAGTTTTCAGAATACAGGTCTTTCACCTCCTTGGTTAAGTATATTCCTATATAGATATTTTTGGTGCAATTGTGACTGGGATTATTTCTTAGTTTCTCTTTTTGCCGCTTCATTATTAATATATAAAATTGCAACAGATTTCTGTATATTGATTTTTGTATCCTATGAGCTTACTGAAATCATTTATTAGTTCTAGCAGTTTTCTGGTGGAATCTTTAGGGTTTTCTCAATATAGTATCATGTCATCTGCAAATGGTAAAAGGTTTATTTCTTTCTTACAAATTTGGATGCCTTTTATTTCTTTTTGTTGTCTGATTGCTGTGTCTAGGACGTCCAGTACTATGTTGAATAAAAGTGGCAAGAGTGGGCATCTTTGTCTTGCTCCTGACCTTAGGGAAAACTCTCAGCTTTTCCCCATTGAGTGTGATGTTAGCTGTGGGTTTTTCATACATGGCTTTATTATGTTGAAGTGTGTTCCCTCTAAACCTACTTTGTTGAGGGTTTTTTTTTTTTATCATGAATGAATGTTGTACTTTGTCAAGTGCTTTTTTCTGCATCAATTGAAATGATCATATGGTTTTTATCTTTTCTCTTATTGATGTGATGTATCATGTTGATTGATTTGCGAATATTAAACCACCCTTGCATCCCAGGAATAAATCCCACTTGATTGTGGTGAATGATTTTTTAAATGTATTGTTGGATTCAGTTTGCTAATATTTTGTTGAGGATTTATGCATCTATGTTCACCAGAGATATTGGCCTGTAGTTCTCTCTCTCTCTCTCTCTGTGTTTTTTCTTTCTTTCTTTCTTTCTTTCTTTCTTTCTTTCTTTCTTTCTTTCTTTCTTTCTTTCTTTTTGTAGTGTCTTTATCTGGTTTTAGTATCAGGGAAATACTGGCCTCATGGAATGAATTTGGAAGCTCTCCTTCCTTTTCTATTTTTTGGAGTAGTTTGAGCAAAATAGGTATTAACTCTAACTATGAAGGTTTTTTTTTTTTCTTGAGAATCAAAGTTAGTGATGGTAAAACATTTTTAAAGCACTCTGCCCATTGTGATTGAATAAAAACAGCTTTTGAACACTTTCTGTCTGTAATGTATTAAATCATACCAGTAATTTACCTAGAGGTGAAAGTTTACTGAAGCCATTGTTAAATTGCTTGTATTCCTTGGACTTGTTCTGCCTTGGAAGTTTAATAAGGGGAAAAAATGTAGTTTTTACCTGAGAGAGAGCAAGTAACCCAACATTAGCTGTTGGGACCACTGTGGGATGAAGCGAGGCAGAGACAGGGGGACATGGAGGGGAAAGTTGTGGCCTGGGGGACTCCACAGTGGTTGGAGGGACATACATGTACCAACATGGGACGATCTCGAAGCATAGTATCAAGATGCGGAGGGGGAGATACATATTTTTTTGAGATTTATAAAAATGGAAACAATGCTCATTAAACACATCAGAATGGTTGCCTAAATGGAAGGAAGGACGTAGTCCACGGGGTCAAATGTGAGAGGGACCATGGCCAGACCAACAAGGATGCTAACGTGCTACAAACTAGGTTCATGCCGAGAGAAGCAAGCAAGAAGGAAGGATGATGAACCACTAAGCTCTACACCTGAAACTAGTATTGCACTGTATGTGAACTAACTGGAATTTAAATAAAAACTTGAAAAACACACAAAAAAGGAAGAAAGAGGGAAGGAAGCAGAGGGAGGGAGAGAAGGCTTTGATGCCCTCTGAGCCCTGACTCTGTCAGTAACTCAGAGTGAACTGCCCTCAAGTCTCCCACCTCTTCTGGGCCTCTGGTGTGCCATGCTGTGGCAGGAGTAGATGCCTACCAGGTTTTGGCCATATCACGCTGTGGTTCAAAGCACAAGCAGGACACCGATGCTGTGGCCAGGACTCACAGTAAATGCAGGTGTAGTATTTTCCTGTACATCCTGACAAACCCTACAAACAGAAAGCAATGATTGATTTGTAAAATAAACCACGTGCTTTACATAATACTTTTAGCACAGACTTCCATAATATTATAAGCAGATGTGAGCCGTTTATTAAATTTACAAACAGCAAAGTCCCGTAATGATGGACCTCCCCAAGACGGCCAACTATGCCTTGGCAGAATTCCAGCAGGAAATTTTCTGGTGTCGACTGTTCTTCTTTCCTCTTGGAGCCACACAGTATCAGACAATGTTTGAATTATTTAAATATGCTCCAAGTCTGCAGTTCATTGTCTTATCATTTCAAAGGACTCTGCTTCTATAAATCATATTGAATGTCTGAGATTCTAACCAAAAAAAAAAAATGAGAAAAAAAATTAGGCACAGATATTCCTGGCTATCCAAGGAAAATGTACAGCGGAAAGGAAATAATATTGCATAACAAAAGCAAGTATTTGTTTGAAAGGTTTATGTGAATACAAGATGATATAATGCAGTCAGTTGGCTCCAAAGGTAAAGATGTGTGTGTGGCTGTGTGTGTAGATTCTAAATTAATCTAGTTAAAATGATACAACATGCTCATAAGAACAAAGTAACTGTATTAGAACATGTGGGGAGCCAGGGGTTGCCTAAAGCAATTTTCCTCTTTATTATGGAAGGGAACAGCAAGCTTTACTGAGCACCTTGACACCGTCTATGCTGATGGATCCCAGACCATCACTGCATGATCACTTTCCTCCTGGTTTCCATTTGAAAGAGGAAGCAGTTTGAAAACCAAGGTTTTTCTCTGGCTTTAGAAACATCAGGAGACAGCCAACTTTTAAATATTCTGTTGGTCTTGGTCAAGTTTTGTAGGACCCAGTCCTTCCACTCCAGCTGCTGCCAGGAATTAAGCATTCTCATGAAAAGAGATGAGCAGGAACGAAGCACTCCTGGTGCTGGACCGATGGAGAACGTTTTCTCTGCTCTTGGCATTGCCGGTGGAGATTTGGACCCCAGGAGAAACGCTGTCAGCTTCAGTATTTGTGGAGACAAAAAAACAGGGCTTCTCCCAGCATGAGCTTCTCTCCCACCCTGGTTTCTGTGGTCCCTGTGGACTTCAGTTCATTTTAGCCCACCTTGCACAGGGGTGGGATGGGTACATGAGGCAAGACAGGAAGGTAGTGGGGAACATAGCTATGACCCCCAGAAAGACTCCCAGACTCTGAGATTCGCATGCAGGAGGTCCTGGAGGATGATGTCAGGCACCACACCTGTGAAGGAGTGGGTGATGCAAGATAAACAGAGGAAAAGGTTGGACTGGGATGTAGTCACCAAAGGACCTCGGGGATCCCAAGGGATGCTCTGCTGCTGGGGCAGCTCTTCAGAGTTGTCCCCTCCTTGGCCTTTATCACACCCTCCATCAACCACCCAGTCATCAGGTACTAGCTGTGTCCATCCCCTTGAGTCACACACTTCCCTCAGACCAGGAGGAGCAGAGAGAGACTCAGATGAGAGGCATCAGCCACCAACGCTCCCAGCAGCTGGCAGGAGTGTCTCCATGGACGCACCACAGCGACAACTACAAAGTACAAGATGCGTTTCAGCCGTCAAGGAGCTTATACTCTAGTTGATTGAACAAGATACGTGCGTTAACTACAGTACAAGGCAATGGATTCTAAGTGTGAGATGTATGGCACTGATTATACATTTTACAGATGCACAGAGAAAGGATAGAAAGCCAGAAGTGGAATTATGGATTATTTGACTCAACGTGCTCGATTTGCAAATGAGAGTACTCTGATCTTAAAAGTGAAGGGACATGTCCAAGGTCATGTATCTACTGTGAAGCCACCTGGGTTTCCTGATGCCCATTTCAATCCTCATTGTCCTCCTCAGTAAGTGATTCCCTTTGGAAGTGATTACTTTTGACAGGACTGATCTGCGTGATCTTGAATAGAACCAGGGAAGGTAGAAAACAGAACCCCTGAAACAGGTTCTCAGTTGAATGAGAATTAAATTCAAACAAATATCTTTGATCTTAATCTTAAAAACTGTCACTCAAGACACGGACCTCGAAGGATTCCCCTCAGCTTAAAAGTAATTTCACATTTTGTCACTTATCTGTCCATTTGTGGCAATGTGGGAGGCCACTATCATTTCTGAAGGAAGGGCCAGCCCTAGATATGCTCATTTTGTGGAAATGAGAAATGGGTTCTGAGTCTTTTCCCAAAAAGCACCAAAGAGCATATGGGTAAGAAACTACCAGAGTTAACACCAGACCACACTGGTGGTCGTCACCCTCTGTTATGGATAAGCCATAACTGCAGTCTCTTATAATGCTCACTGTTTTCCAAAGAGAGCATGGCCTGGTAAGGGTCTCCTTTTATTCTAGAACCTTCCAGCTCATTTTTTCTCTTCATACAATTATCAGACATGTAGGGTGCATTGTGGGGTGGATGGGGATATAAATGGCAGTTACATGACACCGAACGGGGTTAATTTTAAAGATCTGGGTTCTTTTGTAAGTTACTAGTTGTTCATTCCTTTGGTCGTTCCTTCAATAGCTATTTGCTCGGCACCTACTTTGTACTAAGTATGATTGTAAGAACTGAGGACTTGACGTTGAGTTAAGACATGATCACTCAGGAACCAAGCCATCAGGAAGCTTGAGCTGGTGGACGAGACAGATATATGAGTATGAACCAAGTACAAGTGCTATAATTTAAACAACAGGGAAAGCAGCGCCAGTTCAGGATGGCGCTAGAGATGTCTGTGGTACAAAGAGTTCCAGTCATTTATTTTGCTCAGCGTAACACATCATTTGGCTTGAACTCCACCCATTATTTGTTTATTCATGCTGGAAATTTATTGGGAGCTCTCCATGTGCCCAGCACAGTGCCAGATACTAGAAATACACCTAATAGGAATGACCCAGCACTGTTTGCTAGGAAGTTCTTAATATTGAAGAGTTTTAATTAATTAAAACATCAGTCTGTTTTGTCTTGCTTTATTTTCTGAAGCATACACGTATCAAGAGACCCCAAGCATCCCATCCATTCCATACACTTGGGTAGAATAGAGCTTGGCTTCTCCCTAATCCCAAGTCCCTGCATCTCTTGCTCCAACATCTCACCTGCCTTTGACTCTTCTAACGTGGGGTATGCTCCCAGTTCTTTGCTACTGAGTCATTCTAGTGGTTGCTCTGGTCTTATCTTACTTCCCTAGAATCTGAGTTCCTCAATACAGCTTGGAAACAACATACATATTCCATCCTGGACAGTTTTTCCCTCTAGCCCTCCTCCATGGCTTAGTCACAAGTCTGTTTCCCCCACCCATCCTCGGGGAAACTCTTTGTCCCAGCCTCCTCGGTGTCTCCGCCTGTTTCCTGGTCTCCACAGAGAGCACGGAGGTAGCGTGCCCGGGCACATGCACAGACGCATCTTTGACATTGTGCAGCTTTCCCCTTCATAAATGGCTCATTACCCAGCCTATGCAGGAGTGAGCTATTCTGTGAGGAAATGGAGGTGCACTGGGGTGCGGCTGCCTCCCGGACTCAGTGTTGCCTGCGGTTGTTACCAAGGAGTGCCTGGGGAGGTGGATGTTCCCAACTGCGTGCACCGGTGGGCCCTCCTCACTTCGCTTCCAATCTCCTCTGAAGTCTCGGGCCTCCCTTCCCATTTCCTGTTGGGCCATCCATCCTGCTGCTACATCCCTCAAGACCCCTCATCCTCTGGAAAGTCTCTCTCCATCCATCTGTTATTGCTCACTGCTCCTTACCCTTCTTTGCCTCAGCCACTTCCTGGGAGGCCTGGAGCCCTGTATAGCGTTTGTTCTCACTCCCACACTGGCTCTGCCTTTGCTCCTGCCTGATGGATCTCGCTAGCACTGGCAACTTGTGTCAGCCACCATGGGTCACAACTTGGCCCGAACACGAAAATAATGGCAGAAAGCAGGGCATGGTGGACTATAAGGCAGTTGTTGCTGGACACACTCAGTTGAACAGCAAGTAGAGTGCTGCTTGGCATGGGCCAGCCCCTGCTGCAAGGTGAGTGGTGGTCATTGTCAAGAGGGCTCTCCCTTTGACTTGCAAGCCAAGAATGGAGAAATGCATACATCCTCACAGCATAGTGTAATGGACTGCAGTTCTTCAGGAAGCACTTCAGAGACTAGTTTTTATAATGAAGCAGCTCTGCTAGGCCATGTTCAATGGGCATAGGTGTGGGACTCAGAACCCTCAGCACTTAGGATAGGATTTTCCTAAATGTGGTCTCTGGACCAACCGCATCACTATTACCTGGGATGCTTTTAAAGGAAAAGACTTTATATATCTGAATCTCTTGGAGCAAGTCCTCGGCGTTTGAATGAGCAGCCTAGTGAGTCTAAGTTTGAGAACCTCTGCCCAATGAGAGGCATACCTCTTTTTAGAGAAAGGCCAAATGTTTAAAAAGCCACACAGTGGTTCTCTGCTTGATCTCATCTGCAGTTCTGAGGATATTCATCTCTCTGGGGCTTTCCTCTCCAGATGGGATTGTTTCTATCTTTCAAATAGTCTATAAATGGAATAATTCTATATTTAATTTCAGATTGGGTGAGAATATTTCTTGCTGAAGATATGAATGGGCCTATCATGCAAGTGGGAGAAATTCCCAATACATTATATATAGGACATTGTATAACTGTAGAAACCCCTTCCTACAGGTGACAATATTAGTTGCTTCTAAATGGACGCAGTCTTTTAAATTTTTTTTTTTAAAGATTTTATTTATTTATTCGACAGAGATAGAGACAGCCAGCGAGAGAGGGAACACAAGCAGAGGGAGTGGGAGAGGAAGAAGCAGGCTCCCAGCAGAGGAGCCTGATGTGGGGCTCGATCCCATAACGCCGGGATCACGCCCTGAGCTGAAGGCAGACGCTTAACCGCTGTGCCACCCAGGCGCCCCAGTCTTTTAAATCTTTTTAAAAAATATTTTATTTATTTATTTGAGAGAGAGAGAGCATGAGCGGGGGAAGGGGGCAGAGAGAGAGGGAGAAGCAGATTCCCCACTGAGCAGAGAACATGACACAGGGCTCCATCCGAGGATCCTGGGATCTGAGCCCAAGGCAGACTCCTAACCACACTTAACCAACTGAGCCATCCAGGCACCCCTAGGCTTCTTAAATCTTAAACAAACACAAACAAACAAACAAAGCCTTTGAAAGCTCAGGCTTTGTACGAATGGAATTTAGAGTGATTTGGCGCCTTCTTAAAGCTAATTCTTGTGAAGATGTTATTTTCATGAGCTTCACTGGAAATATTCCAGTTCAATGAAGTCTAAGTTCTCATGAACTTTTTCAGGGAAAGAAGGTATTTCTCATCAAGAATATTCTTTCACACACTAATGCTAGAACTAGAATATCCCCATTTCGTGATCCTTAATGAGTCATTGATTCAGGCAACAATCATCAGTAAAGGAAACCACCTGATGAAAGGCTGATGGGAACTCTACAATGTCGGAGTCAGGTTGGCACCCCTTGACCCTCATTCGCCAATTTCAGCTTCACTGAAATGTGGACAAGCTGACATTATGTGCCCCCCATGCAGTAGGAGACACACAGCACCAGGTATGAAGTATGCTTCCCCAAAAGGTAAACTGGAGCTTAATCTACTGGATAGAAACATCTTCCAAGTCTACAAGAAACAGGAGACAGAGGACCAAGTTAAATAATGCCACAAGGGAGTGACAAATAGATCCAGAGTATGAAATATTCTACAGGACAGTTGAGTAGTTTTCTTCAAGTCAGTGCCATAGAAAACATAAGATGCAACTCTAGACGTCTGCATGAAAAGAAGCACAGGAAAAAAATCTGATGTTTGGCATTTTTAAGACGATTAGGGAAATCTGAGTATGCGGTGGTCACTAGATGATACCATGGAATTATAATTGTTAATTCTATTAGATATGATAATGGCAATGTGTTTATATAAGAAAATGTCCCTATGATTTAGAGAGTAGAATGTTTTCAGTGGTGAGGGGTGAAATGGCATGATGTCTGAGATTTGTTTTAAAATATGCATACACAAATATAGGATAGATGAAGCAAGTGGTAATACCTCGAAATTATTGAAATTGGGTGATGGGGGTTCATTATATAATTCTCTCTGCTTTTGATATATGTCTTAATATTTTCATAACAGCATATTAGAATTTAAAAAAACTCTACCTACAAAGAATAACAAAAAAGTAAACAGCAGAATAGTATGCCACCATGTGCAGACAAAAGTGAATATATGTCTGTGTTTATATAAACATAGAATATCCTGGAAGGATATTCAAGAAACTGGCAAAAGTGATTGCCTCTGGAGAGAGGAATGGGGTGACTGTGGACAGGGATGGAAGGGAGACCATTCACATAATTTTTTGAAGAGAGGATGGAGTCATTACATAGGGAGAGAAATTGGTTTTATAAACTTGGCCCTCTTAAGTTTGGTTTTATTCCTCCTAATGTCTTGGTCTTCTACTGGATGTAAGCTGGGCATTTATACTTTGTGGGACATATTTAGCTGGAAAAGTTAGTTTATGTAAATGACAGAGAAATTTCTTTAATAAACACGTGTTCAGTGCTTGCTGCTGTGGGTGCTGGGTCTTAGGGGACAAAAAGATGAGTCAGACACTTGTCATCATCAAAATGATAGGGTTTAACACCAATTCACTAATGCTTTTTTATTTCAGGCATAAAAAGAAGGAACCTCAGGATGACCAATTCTTTTATTTTGACAGTCTTTCTGACTCATTAAGAAATCTATTTAGCTGTGCCAAGTTCTGTGGATAGTGAAGAAAGATTTTCCTAAGTCAGTAGTGTGACCAAAACCCAGTGAACGCAGAAAGTTGATGGGTTGGGTCCTCTGTATTTAGGTACTATAGTCCTAAGGGTCATTAAACAAAAGTTAGAATGTCATGGAGCAGAATTGGGAAGTTAAGTGATATTAAAATACCACTTTATCCCACGGATTACATAAAGAGTCCTGCTTTTCCATAGTGGCCTGGGGTTCTGAGCTACACATGAATACATCTAAGAAAGAGAAAAACCCTACAATTTCATAGGAGGCCAAAATGATTTTTTGCAAATAATCTTTCTGATATTAGGGAAGATGTTATTCCCTTGTTTCTATTTTATCTTTGGGTGGAAAAAATTAAGCTAATTGAGTTGGCGATGGAGGTTTTTGTTTTACTTTAATTTTATTCCAATTGCATTTGGGCAAATATCTAAAGAATAGTCTTAGCTCTGGAGTTAAGATGGCGGAGGAGTAGGGGATCCCTTTTTCAGCTGGTCCCCTGAGTCAAGCTGGATAGGTACCAGCCCAGCCTAAACATCCACGGAATCAGCCTGAGATGCAGGAAGATACATCTGGATCTCTACAAATGAACATATCCAGCGCTGAGTATTGAGGTACTAAGCGGGGAGCCCTGAAACCGCGCACAGATATCGGAAGATAAATGGAAGGGGGAGGGAGCCGCCACGTTCGGGCGTCAGGAAGGGGTAGCCACCTACACGGGGGAGCAGGCGGACTCGCGGACCGGCACCATGAGAAAGCAGACTGAGACCATGAGCCGGGGAACGCGCGCCACCAGACTTCTCACAGAGATCCGGTGCGCTCACTGGAACCAGACTGAGACAGGGAGCTCCGGGAGCGCGCGGGGGCGGCTGGCGGCTGGCGGTATTAGAAACAAAAAGGACAGAGACGCGCTGGCCCTGGAAGTGAGGGCAGGGACGCCGGGTGTGGGGCGCACATACCAGGACGCTGCAGGGTTGAGTAGCACCAACAGAAACAGAGTTAAAGTGGCCAGAACATCAGTGGAGAACGGCCCGCGATCCCCTCTGTTCTGAGACAGAGGCTGAGATTTGGCCACTGCCGCTCTGACTCTCAGAAGAGGCACAGCAGACCGCCAGGGAAAGCCGCCAGAGAACAAAAGCCTGAAAATACCTGCTCACAGGGTGCCCACCCCATCCCACCTCGCAGGGGCAACGGAGACTCCACCCAAACAGGGTTGCCTGAGTATTGGCGCAGCAGGCCCCTCCCCCAAAAGGCAGGCTGAAAAATCAAGAAGCCCACATCCCTAAGATCCCTATAAAACAAGGGCTACGGCCTGGGTACCGGCCAATAATTTGGGCTCTGGACAACCCCGCAACCTCTCCTCATCAGAATGACGAGAAGGAGAAATCCCCACAGCAAAGAAAGGACAATGAGTCTGTGGCCTCTGCCACAGAACTAATGGATATGGATATAACCAAATTATCAGAAACGGAGTTCAGAGTAACAATGGTCAAGATGATGTGTAGTCTTGAAAAAAGTATTAACGAAAATGTTAATGAGAATATAGAATCTCTAAGGGCAGAAATGAGAGCGAATCTGGCAGAAATTAAAAATTCTATGAGCCAAATGCAGTCAAAACTAGAGACTCTGACAGCCACGGTGAATGAGGCAGAAGAAGGTATCAGCGAATTGGAGGATGGGTTAGTAGAAGAGAAAGCTAAAATAGAATCTGGACTCAAAAAAATCCATGCTCAGGAATGTAGGTTACGGGAGATTACTGACTCAATGAAACGTTCCCATGTCAGGCTCATCGGCATCCCCGAGGGGGTGGAGAAAAACCGAGGTCTAGAAGAGATATTTGAACAAATTGTAGCTGAAAACTTCCGTAATATAGCAAGGGAAACAAACATTCGTGTCCAAGAGGCAGAGAGGACCCCTCCCAAGCTCAACCACGACAAAACTACGCCACGTCACGTCATAGTGCAATTCGCAAATATTAGATCCAAGGATACAGTATTGAAAGCAGCCAGGGCAAAGAAATTTCTCACGTACCAAGGCAAAGGTATCAGAATTACATCAGACCTGTCTACACAGACGTGGAATGAGAGAAAGGGTTGGGGGGGCATTTTTAGAGCTTTTTCAGGGAAAAACATGCAGTCAAGGATCCTTTATCCAGCAAGGCTGTCTTTCAGAATGGATGGAGAAATAAAGACCTTCCAGAATCGCCAGTCATTGACCAATTTCGTAACCACGAAACCAGCCCTATGGGAGATATTAAGGGGGGGTTCTATAAAGTAAAAAAAGCCCCAAGAGTGATACAGAACAGAAAGTCACAGCCAATACAAACAAAGACTTTACTGGCAATATAGCATCATTAAAATCATATCTCTCGGGGCGCCTGGGTGGCATAGCGGTTAAGCGTCTGCCTTCGGCTCAGGGCGTGATCCCGGCGTTATGGGATCGAGCCCCACATCAGGCTCGTTTGCTATGAGCCTGCTTCTTCCTCTCCCACTCCCCCTGCTGTGTTCCCTCTCTCGCTGGCTGTCTCTATCTCTGCCAAATAAATAAATAAAATCTTTAAAAAAAAAAATCATATCTCTCAATATTCATTCTCAATGTAAATGGCCTAATGCTCCCATAAATGCCACAGGGTTGCAGATTGGAAAAAAGACATGACCCATCCATTTGCTGTCTACAGGAGACTCATTTTGAACCCAAAGATACATTCAGAATGACAGTAAAGGGATGGAGTACCATCTTTCTCGCCAATGGACGTCAAAAGAAAGCTGGGGTAGCAATTCTCATAACAGAGAGACTGGATTTTAAACTGAAGACTATAGTTAGAGAAACAGAAGGGCACTATATTATTCTTAAAGGATGTATCCAACAAGTGGATATGACAATTATAAATATATACGCCCCCAACAGGGGAGCAGCAAGATACACAAGCTGACTCTTTTTTTTTTTAATGTTTTTTTATTATATTATGTTAGTCATCATACAGTACATCCCTGGTTTCTGATGTAAAATTCGATGATTCATTAGTTGCGTATAACACCCAGTGCACCACGCAATACGTGCCCTCCTTACAACCCATTACCAGTCTATCCATTCCAACCCCCTCCCCTCTGAGGCCCCTCAGGTTGTTTCTCATAGTCCATAGTCTCTCATGCTTCATTCCCCCTTCTGATTACCCCCCTTTGCAGATATCCCTTTCTTCCCCTACCGATCATCCTGGTTCTATGTTCCATAGATGAGAGAAATCATATGATAATTGTCTTTCTCTCTGCAGACTTATTTCACTTAGCATTATCTCCTCCAGTGCCGTCCATGTTGCAGCAAATGTTGAGAACTCATTCTTTCTGATAGCTGAGTAATATTCCATTGTATATATGGACCACAACTTCTTAATCCAGTCATCTGTTGAAGGGTATCTCGGTTCCTTTCACGATTTAGCTATTGTGGACAATGCTGCTATGAACATTGGGGTGCATATGGCCCTTCTCTTCACTACGTCTGTATCTTTGGGGTAAATACCCAGTAGTGCAATGGCTGGGTCATAGGGTAGCTCCATTTTTAACTTTTTAAGGGACCTCCACACTGTTTTCCAGAGTGCCAGCTACAGCTTGTTCCCATCAACAATGTAGGAGGGATCCCCTTTCTCCACACGCTCTCCAACATTTGTTGTTTCTTGTCTTGTCAATTTTTGCCATTCTAACTGGCGTAAGGTGGTATCTTATTGTGGTTTTGATTTGAATTTCCCTGATGGCTAATGATTTTGAACATTTTTTCATGTGTCTATTAGCCATTTGTATGTCATCATTGGAAAAGTGTCTGTTCATATCTTCTGCCCATTTTATGATTTGTTTATTTGTTTCTCACGTATTGAGTTTGAGAAGTTCTTTGTAGATCTTGGATACCAGTCTTTTATCTGTAGCATCATTTGCAAATATATTCTCCCATTCTGTGGGCTGCCTCTTAGTTTTTTTGACTAGTTCCTTGGCTGTGCAGAAGCTTTTTATCTTGATGAAGTCCCACATGTTCATTTTATCTTTTGTTTCTCTTGCCTTTGGAGATGTGTCATGAAAAAGGTTGCTTTGGCCGATGTCGTAGAGGTTGTTGCCTATGCTCTCCTCTAGAATTTTGATGGATTCCTGTCTCACATCGAAGTCTTTCATCCATTTGGAGTTTATCTTTGTGTATGTGTGAGAGAGTGTCAAGTTTCATTCTTTTGCATGTAGCTGTCCAATTTTCCCAGCACCATTTATTGAAGAGACTGTCTTTTTCCCACATGTGTTTTCCTGCTTTATCAAAGATTAGTTGCCCAAGAGCTGAGGTCCATTTCGGTTCTCTATTCTTTTCCATTGGTCTATGTGTCTGTTTTTGTGCCAGTACCATGCTGTCTTTGTGATCACAGCTTTGTAGTACAGCTCAAAATCCGGCATTGTGATGCCCCAAGCTTTGTTTTCCTTTTCAAAATTCCTGGGCGTCTGGGCCTTTTCTGTTTTCCATACAAATTTAAGGACTATTTGTTCCAGTTCTTTGAAAAATGTCATCAGTATTTTGATCGGCATAGCATTGAAAGTGTAGATTGCTCTGGGTAGCATGGACATTTTTAACTATGTTAATTCTTCCAATCCATGAGCATGGAATATTTTCCATCTTTTTGTGTCTTCCTCAATGTCTTTCAAGAGTGATTTGTAGTTTCTAGAATATAGATCCTTTACGTCTCTGGTTAAGTTAATTCCAAGGATACGTATGGTTTTGGTGCTATTGTAAATGGGATGGATTCCCTATTTCTCTTTCTTCAGTCTCATTATTCGTGTATAGAAATGCAAGAAACAGAGAGGGCTTCAGAGAGAGGGGGTGGGGAATGGGATAGTGGTGATGAGTAGTAAGGAGGGCGGTATTGCCTGGTGCACTGGTGTTTTACGCATCTAATGAATCATCAAACTTTACATCAGAAACCAGGGATGTACTGTATGGTGACTAACATAATATAATAAAAAAACATTAAAAAAGAGAATAGTCTTAAGTGCTGATGCGTTATAAATTATCTTCTTTTTCCATCTTCCAGTTCCCTTCCATCTTATTTACCTTTTGTATGGCTCTGTACCATGCCAACTTACAGTTTTTGTAACTATGGTTCTGACTATGCTGAGAAATCTAAGTTTATCGATATAATAATAGAATAATGTGATAACGCCAAAGTCTGAGCAAATCTTAGTGGAATCACCTTTGGAGGCAAAGTGAGGACAATAAAACTTCCTAACCTGAAGGAGAGAGATCCAAGGAATGGACCTGGCAGGAAGTACAAGTATATTCAAAATAGTGACACAAATAATGTATAAGCCAGTTCACCAGAACTCCTGCTTTGTAGTTGACCTTAAGGGTTTAGCTGGGTCCTAGATGATACCAGGTTGACGTCCTAAGACATCTGCTTTAGGTTGCTCTGGGCAACAGAACATAAGTACAGGACCACAGGTAGTCCTCTGTGCCTAGGCCTGGTCTTGTCAGGGGAAAAAATCTGTGTGTGTGTGTGTGTGTGTGTGTGTGTGTGTACCTCTGAGCTTTATCTCTGAGGAAAGTGATCAAATGAAGATCCTCTAAAGACCTCTATCAACAGAATCAGTTGGAATATCTGGTGTAGTCCTCTCTCATCTTTCCAACCCTCCTGAAAGGCAAGGGTTGTATTTTATTCAGTTGATTCTGCACTGCTGGGAAGAGAGAGTGTTTTGCTCATAATGAGTCCTGGCACTAATTCAATAAATATTTGTTAACTTGATTTAAAGATACAAGCAAGTAAAAATTGTGCTGGATATATTTATCTTTGACATAGACAAAAGTCATTGTTTATTTCTCTGAAGTTACATTAAAATTATGTAAATAATTTCTACATACACTTACTATATTTCAATTCTTCATTTTCAATTCTCTGTAATAAAAACGACGACTTAGACACAATGTAATTATCTTATTTGTTTAAAACAAATCTATTCCATTTGAGAGTAGATTTAGAATGATATTTCCTACATGATAATAAATGTTATTTTTATTTTAAAAAAATTAGGTAAACTATACACCAAAGTGGGGTTGAACTCCCCATGCCAAGATTAAGAGTCACGTAGTCTACTGACTAAGCCAGGTGCCCCAATATATTATTTTTAAATTAAAGTTGATCTGATTCTTAAGCAAAATATTTTAAAAGAGTTAAATAAATACATTTCAGAGACAAGGAACCAATTTTATACAACATGTTTCCTGATAGAGGGGCAATTTACTACGATCACAGATTAAAATTTTTTTAAATCTAAAAGTCTTTCTGGGATGCCTGGGTGGCTCAGTCGGTTAACTGTCTGCCTTCCGCTAATGTCATGATCTCAGGGCCCTGGGATCAAGCCCCACATTGGGCTCTCTGCTCAGCAGGGAGTCTGCTTCTCCCTCTTCCTCTCCCTCTATGTTTTCCGTCTTTCTTTCAAATAAATAAATAAATTAAATTAAATAAATCAAAGTCTTTCTATAATACCTTGATATTGGACATTTCATGAAAACATGTTTATATAACATTTTTAAAAAACCCAAAAGACCAAAGAGATCTAAAAGTTACATATTTAATACAAAAATTTTGATATTCCACAATAAAAATATTGTTAACCACAGTATAACCCCAACTATGTTTTCTCCAATCTATGAGCAAGCAAGAAAAAGAAACATCCTGCCTCACATATTGTTTATACTACTTATTTAAAGATAAATACAGTTTACCATAATAATAATTACTGGCATTCTTCTAGATAGTGTGTTTTCTTCAGGGACATTTTAAAAAAAAAGATTTATCTATCCATTCTAGAAAGAGAGACGAGCGAGAGAAGAGGGAGGGGCAGAGGAGAGAGAGTGAGAGAATTCCTAAGCGGACTCCCCGCTGACTGTGGACCCCCATCCCACACCCCAAGACTACAACACCAGCTGAAACCAAGAGTTGGATGCTCAACCGACCATGCACCACTCAGGCACCTCTTAGGGACATTTAAGAAACCTTCCTTAGTGTGTTCTATATACTATAGGAAAAGAAAATTATTATCCTGTGATGGGTACAATAATTACAATAGTTTCCTAGTCTATGTAAGCAATTTCCTTTTTTTTTTTTTTTTTTTAAAAAAAGACATTTGGGAGCTGGATGGCTCCGTTGGTTAAGCATCTGCCTTTGGCTCAGGTTATGATCTCAGGGTCCTGGGATTGAGTCCCAAATCGGGCTCCCTGCTCAGTTGGTAGTCTGCTTCTCCCTCTTCTTTGCCTTTCCCTGCCCCCACACCCCTGCTTGTGCTCTCTCTCTCCTCTCTCTCAAATAAATAAGTAAAATCTTAAAAAAAGATATTTGGAAAAAGAAAAAGGGGAAAAGGAAAAGAGGAAGAAAAAGAAAATTAAAAAAGAAGAAAAAGAGAGAGAAAGGGCATTTGAATCTGCAGCTATCACTCCATCCTGACTAGTGAGGAATGACTTGAGGCCCTATGCTTACAGATGGCTAAAAAACGAAAAAAAAATAAAAAGAAAACATATTAATTCTTGCAAAGTGTCAAATATCTGCCTCTCAAATAAAATGAAAGTAAGTTTATTGACTATATGCTATATTGAAACTGAGATAATATTCCCTGTATTATTACTGGGTAATATTCTATCCTAGAACTTATGATTTAAAAAGAGATGGAGAGATTTCTCTAAACCTAAAGATGTCAAATGAGAATAGAAGCCTGAGTATCTTGTTTTCATCTCTGGTTCTGAGTAATAGGCAATTTTTAGAAAATGTTGTTCCCACATCCACCTTGCTCCTGAGAATGGATACAATTTTGAAAAAGGGAAAAACGTCGGAATTGTTGATGTATCAAGAATGCCCTAGAAGATATCATAACATAGCCCAAATTTTGATCTTATAAAAGAAAGTGGAGCACAATATTTAGTGGAATTTCTTTTAGCTCTTCAGTATGGACCCAGTTGGGTTTGCTCAGTTAAACACATGTGCAGACAGGTTGTCAGAAGGTTAAGGCAAATAGCGTAATGAGAGGAGGGAGGAATTTCTTAGCATTTGGCTCTGTAGCACCAAGTGACGTCTGGTTTGGTTACAGGTCTAGCTTGTGGAGAAAATGGATTTTAGTTCCAGATGTATTTGTAAGTCACTTGAAGCTATCTCTTTGATTTACTTCCCAAATGCTGCACTCTTTATTCACAGAAAATGAGTATTTTTCAGTTCCTAATTATCTGCTTGGCAGGAAGTGAGATAATATGAAGGCTTGGTAAATTGTATAGATGGAATGAGTTTTACTCAGGTCCTGATACTCTACGATAACTGCCACCATGTTTTCTCTGCTGGGTGGAGACAAAGTCAAGAAAGAGAACTTGTTAAAACAAGTTTTGTCTGGTCTACACTGAACCATGATCACTGCGACTGGTATAGAGAGACTACTAGTAACTGACTCTTTATTTAGAAATAACTGTCTTTCAGGTCTAGGGAGGAGTTTCAATTTCAAAGCACTTACTGTAGGTTACTGGTAAAATCAATTTTACTTCTATTGGGGAACTTGTTGAAAAACATAACGCTAGGCAACAGAATGGTTAGAATTGGTTTTCTAAAGAAACAGTAAATTGCTTTGAGGTCATAAGAGAGGCTAGAGAAAATGACAAACTACAAAAATAAGTGAAGTGTCCAAAGTCAATTGGTTAGAAGCCTGACTAAAGCAAAGAATTCCAGGAATGATGTTCTTCTCACTGGGGAAAGGGTTTCAGTGATCTCAGAGAGCCACAAAATAGTACTAATTGGATTAGTAATGACATATTCAGACACCTGCACCTCACTGCTTGAAATATCTTAGGAATTGGCTATTATTCTGAAGAGTAAGATTTCTGAGTTAAACCAGGGTTACGACTCTACAAGCCCTTAGCATCCCAGCATTATGCTGATAGTCTAATAGCAGAGATAACTTTTCAAACATCTTAACAAGTAGCCAAGTAGACAGTGAACAAACATGGTATTTTCTTGAAATGAACATGTATTGAGCACCCACTATAAACCAGGCCCTCTTCTAGGCACAGAGATGCAGGTAAGATCCTTGCTCTGATGGAGCTGACCTTCTAGTATTAACGGCATCTCATTGGCAGGTAGTGGAAGAGCACAGGATGCTTTGAGAAGGAGGAATTAAGTCATGGAAAAATTTAAATCCAAGGTTGGGGGAAGAAAACTGATTGAGATGCTTGATGGGAAGCCATTGGGCCCTATGAACAGAGGACTAAGTAGAGGAAAAATTACTTTGTTGCAACCACTTTTTCTCTGTTTTTGATGAGCTTCTTATGTA
The DNA here is from genome assembly GCF_017311325.1 of Ursus maritimus. NCBI lineage: Eukaryota > Metazoa > Chordata > Mammalia > Carnivora > Ursidae > Ursus > Ursus maritimus. The sequence goes on along the minus strand of NW_024426119.1, from coordinate 12,452,296 downwards.
AACCTGGCATTTGAACTATAAAAATCTGGTTGTTCTTTGTCAGTGAACCAAGGGACAATTTAGGTGGCATTAATTCAATGAGCTTATTACTAATCTCTTACAAGAATCAATAAACATTTACTTTTAACCATCCTCTGAGTGACTTGCTATTACCACCAGTTATTCTGTTAGACTGGTGACTGTTTAAAAGGTGTGAACAAAAACATTTTACCTGCGTAATTAGGAAAGTCTGGGCCCTGCAACTTTTCGGACTTTCTCAAGTTGCCAATTCATCGGTTCTGATTGTGCTTTTTGATTTTAAAGTTTGTTCTCTGCAATAAGTTACAAAGCTGACTCTGATAATACATAATAAGTGTATTATGTATCATTCTCTGTGGTCAATAAAATCAAGTTCATCAGCCCAGACAAGAACATGCCATTGTTCTTACAGGATGTCCAGCCTTATCCGACTTCTATATGATGGTTTCAATTTACAAAATCAACCCACTCTCAGTTCATAGCAACAGCAGTTTCATGCTCTGAAAAACATTTAGAAGTTGTGGTTTCATTTGCTGCCCTAACGAGACTCACTACCCTTTCTTGGGAAGAGGGGTCTATTCCAGTTATTCTGTATTGGGCTGGGAAAAAAATGAGAGGTCTTGCAATAAAAAAAAAATTTTTTAACTACAAAAGTAATGTGTTCCTGACGGAAAAATAAAAAACTAGAACTATGCAGGAAAATCACACACACTTCCACCAATCACTGGAGATCTAGTTAACATCTGTCCAGTGTTTATTCAGTCTTTTCTACCTCTCTCCATCAATCATAGTTTAAGAAAATGAGATCATATGGTACACAGTATTTTGTGATTTGTCTCCTTGCCCCCTTAATAACCATCATATTGTTCCATGTCATCCTACATTTCCTAATGACTGTATATGTAACAAGTATAAAATTGACTTTATTCAGGGCAGAGTAGGCTGGAAAATTTTCCATATTAATTTAATAGAGTGCCAACGCTGTCCCCTTCCTACAGCCGGTCTCAAAAACCCTAAGTGACCTCTGACCACCAATTTCAGTGTCGCATGTGCAACGTGCGGAGAGGGGACAGCCAGCTGCCGGCTCCCACAGACGGCGTCAGGGCAGGACCCCACAGCCCGCCACTGTCCTCTGGTCGGAAACACGCCGCACCGCTCCACGGTGGCCAGTGGTCCGCGGGAGCGCTCTGCGGTCCCAGGGGCCCCATTCCATAGACGCCGTGTCCCCTCCTCCCTCTCTAATCTCCTCATAGCTGAGCCCGAGTTCCGGGGGAGCCGGGTCACTCTTCGCCCCCTTCTCCCCACGACAGCTCGGCCGGCGCGTCGCCTCTCCTCGTAGACCCTCCCAGCACCAGGCCGCCCGGTAGAGACCGGAAGGGGCCCTTGTTGGCCCACCCGGGTGCCGCACGGCGCCGCTGCTGGACTGGAGCCGCGGGGCCGCGTCCCGAGTGATGACGCGCTTTCCCTGCCCTCCCGGCGCTCGCGGGCCGTGCGCTCGCGCTCGCCCTCGGCTCTTGTTCCGCGCCAGCCAGCGGCGGCGGCGGCAGCGGCTGAGGCGGCTGCGGGAGCGAGCGGTCGCCGGCGCGCGGGGGACGCGCCGGCTGCACTCGGGGCAGGCGCTCTACAATGAGACAGTAAATGCATCCCCGGTAAGGCGCACGGCTCACTCGGGTTTTCCTCTTCCTCCAGCTGCATGCACGTTGCATGAATTTCTCGTGTCTTTTCCCTCCCCCTCTACAGAAGGAAAATGTGGGTGGCTTTTTCCTCCCTTTTTGCATCTCGTGAGTGATGCCAGTAGAAAATACCCCGCAAACTCCCAGATTTGCTGTCCTAGGAGGCTTTTTGCAAAAATAAAATAAAATAAATCTAATGCACCTGTCTTGCACATGTATGTTTCACTGCACTCGACCTGGGCGCAGCGGTTTGCAAACAGGCTGGCAGCCGGCGCCTGAGAGAGTGGATTCCTGGCCACGAGCGTGTCCCCTCCGGGGCTCCCGCTGGTTCCGGTAACTGGGTTTTGAAAAGCGGCCCCGCCTGCATGGAGTGTCCCCTCGGCCCCGGCCGGGCCGCGCCAGGAGAGTTGGCGCGGGCGGGTAGCTTCATTCCAGCACTGGCCGCCCCGACTCCAGCGCCACTTTGCAAACAAGTCTCCGGCCGAGGCTCGAGGCACAGACAGCCCGCTGGTGGAGCTCGTCCAGTCCCGGACTCTCAGACCTGCCGATTCTACGACTCCTTGGCAATCTCGGCACCAGCAAAACTGCTGTCTGCTGGGGACCTGGGCAGCGCCCGCCCGAGTGCGAGAGAGCAGGATTTGATTTATGCCGCTGGCCTCACACTGGACCAGCGGAGCCCTTTCCTTCCTCGGCCCGCTGAGCAATTTCCGCTCACTGGGAGCCGGGGGGTTCTGGGGACTGGGCATTTCGATTCCCTGAGGGGACCGAGGAACGACGTTCGAGGGCGCCATATTTTCAGTGGGTCTTGGCTGCGGAGGGAGGGGCGTACAGTTTCTGGGGCCTGGGAGAGCGCGGCGGCCCCGCAGGAGAGGCCGGAGGGTTTTCGCCGGGAGTTTGCGCGCCGAGGCAGGCGCGGAGGCGGCCGCGCAGAGCGCGCACCGAGGCCAGCCCCGCAGGCACGCGGTGCAGCGCGTCGCCAGGCCGGCTGGCCCGGGTGGAGGGCCAGAGGCGCCCTCAGGGCTTCGCGCCGGCTCGTCCCCGCTCCCCGTCCCGCTGAGACGCAGCGTGCGGGCTCCGAGGCGCAGGGAACACGCCCCTCCCCGCCGCCGCGGCTGCCTGGGCGCTCCGCCGGAGCCGTGCGCTTGGCGTCCCCGGCCGGGCGTCTGGTGCAGAGCGTGCTCCCGGCGCCGGGCTTCGCCTGGGCGCTCGGCACGGCGCGGGAGCTCTCTTGCTGCGGGAGAGGAGGCGAGCCGGCTAGTGGTCCGGGCCGAGGCCCGCCGCGGTCGCCCCGGGGCCGAAGAGCGGGCCGAGCTCCCGAGCCTCCTTGGCTGCGGCGGCGACAGCAGCAGCGCGGGCGGCTGCCGTGTCGATTTCGCCGCGATGCCAGCTCTTGGAGGCGAGGTAAGGGGGCTTTCCAGAAGTTGGGGCTCCAGGTGACGCGTGGGAAACTTGAATTTGTGCTGTCCGTGCAGAGTCGAGGTGATAAGGGAAGGGAGTTGTTTCAGAATCCCGTCTCGTGGTGAAAACGAACCTCCGCTTATTTCCAGAAGACAGAAGCGTGAGCTGAGGTGTTTGGCGTTGTCCAAGACACAAGAGGAGGGTAGGGATGACGTCCTGAGAAATGGGCCCCCAAATGTACATACATTACAAGCACGCTGGTGCTCCACGCCACGTACTTTGGCTTTACTAGGACCTGGGTGTGCTGAGTTGTGGCATTCGTCAGGTTGCGCTGCATCCTCCTCCTTCTCCAGAGCCTGGAGTTGGCGACTTCTCAGGGTGGGGCTGTGGGCATTCTTTTCTTTGAAATGCAGTAGATTGTGATCTCTGCTTTGTGAAGGGGAGAGGAAGGGCGTGTTTGCTGACCTACAATCAGCTGAATGCAGGAACATGCCAGCCTTTCTCCTTGGCGTCTTATTGAAACGATGCCATAGTATTGAGGTCATGTCAGCACTTTGGGGCTTCATCATTGGAGAGGCTTCAGGGGATGACAGAAAAGGCAGGGGGTGTGAAGAAGCTTTCATCTGGGATGAGCCCAGATGTCAGGGATTAGGCTGCTCCTTCGCTGGTCCACTTCATTAAGTGCCTCCAGTGTGGATGTCAGCCGTTGCGTTCTAAGATTTATCTTCCGTGATTGCTGATTTGGGGTATCTATGCAAACACTGTGGAGGGTTGGTGGCTGTGACAAGTGGCCTTGAGGGTTACCTGCACGAATGCTATTTCTTTCCTTCTTTCTTTCTTTTTTTTTTTCATTGAGCCCCTGAATTGTGGAAAACACCGGAGCCCAAGATACATTTACCCAAAATTAGCATAACTAATTCAGGAGAGAATCAAATCAGTTGCAGAAAACCATCTATTTTGTAAAGTTCTAGTCTTGGTGGTCCTATCTTGAATCACAGAAACACAGGGTTCTTCAGATTACTGGAAGTCATTTTCTCTGCCTTTGTACCCACTCAGGTTATCAAGGAGATACAAAATAGTTTTAATTAAAGTTCTTTCTGATCTTGTTGTTGTGGTTCTACCTCCAACGGAAAGCAAAAATTTAAAACTATTCTGTTATATGAGTTATGGGGATACTCTTTACAGGCTTAGGCTTAGAGGTGTGTCTTTGAATTCACTTACTGCTGCTAAACCTAGTTGTTTAGGTTTTAAAACCAAACACCGTTTCTTTCCTAGAGTATTTTTACTGGGAGTCAGGCTTTACGAAGAGGGGTGTGTGTGTGTGTGTGTGTGTGTGTGTGTGTGTGTGTGTTGTGTGATGTGATGTGGGGAGATGGAGATTTCTAGTCCAGCTTGTGTGTTTTATACCTCAAAATTATACTGGTTCCCTTCTCTTCCACCCCCTCACTCCCAGCAGATTATTAGTTCCCAAGAGCAGTTAAGGGTGGTTACAGATGGTGAACAATTTTTACCAACTATGCTCAGAAAAATAAAACCTATACATCTAAAAACGTATTTATTCATTTTAGCATTATGCTTTGTAACTACATGTATGTCACATACTGTGTGTGTGTGTGCTAAACGTTCTAAAAATTAAATTTAAAAATTAGAAGTTTTTTAATAAAGCTGAAATAAAAAATTAAAAAAGTTGCAAATCCTTCAGTCTTCGTTCTAAGTTCACTACCTTCATATTTATCACATTTTCTTATGCCTATTTTAGTAAATTGTATAAACTGGGCTTTGTTGCCTCTTGCCTGATTCATATTACAACTTTGTGACTTGATCAAAGTTCCTGCATTTTTGTTGTTGTTGTTGTTAAGAAGATTTATAACTTCAAAGGTTAGAAAATGCCTGTGCATTTTGGAGAGGTGCCTATTTACCCAGCTGTGTGGTGTGTGTGTTGTGGTGTGTGTGCGCATGTCCACACTCTTGGGACAGTGTCAGAACCTTGTGATCTGTGACATTATTGATTCATGTTTTGAGTCATAATGTTTTCTTGAGATTTTGGGTGGTGTTTGGCCAATACAGGAAGTACTAAAAAGAGTTAAATAATTCAAAGTCATTTTTATTGGGTACAAAAACATTTTAAAGACAAGAAGGAAAACTTAATAAGCAGGGCCAGAATTACAGCTTAACATACCCAACTGGTGCTTTTTAATTACAGTACTTTCCCCCAGAACTTCTTAATCCTATTACTTTCATATTTAATAAGGAGACTAGTTAAAACATAAGCCAAACAGAACTATTACAAATAATGGGGATAAATGGTGGGTTTAACCAGATGTTTTGCCTAAAGTTAAAAAGAGTTAAGGAATCTGAACTCTGTCTGAACTCCCCTGAAGGCCCCCTCCACAGGTCCCCTCCTCAATAAGTAGGGGATTTTAAAGGCAAAAATCTTGAGGGGTGGAGACAAAAACCAAAGAGGAAACGAATGCTTAAAGGTAGGCTTCTCCTGTCCATCACCATCCTAACAACCTTTGGCTCGGTGGCAGGTGCCATTTGAGTGACAGCTGGTAGACAAGGCTGGGTACAAAATGCTTTGGTTGTGAGAGCCTTTCTTTATGTGTCACCGAACTATGAATTAAGACTGGGCTCATTTGCCACCCGTTTATCAGTGGATTTCAGAGTCAATGCCAAGAACATGGTTTCGCTTTTTCCCTTAACCAACAATTTAATTTCAGCCAAAGTGGTGCTGTCCAGAATTTGTAGGAAAAGTAATGAATATTTGTATTTCCTTTACTCTTCTAGGTGCAATCTTAACAAAATTCTCCAAGTCTCCTATTCACTTACTCAGCAATTGTTTTGAGGGCTTACCATGTGCTTCATGAAGGGCCATCCCCCTGCCCTAACCTCACATGCTGACTTCCTAGGGGTGATATTCATTTGTACTTAACGTATCTAATAGATGCGGGGGATGAGTGTGATTAAATAGTTTTGAAGGACAACAGAAAGATGAACAAAGGATATGAATAGCGTTCTCAAAAGAAGAGATATAAATGTAAATAATAATGAAAACTTAACAACGTCCACAATGGTCAGGGAAATGCACATTTAAACAGACATTAGATTTTCTGTCCATCCAGTTGACCCACTTTTTAAAAAATTGGTTACATCTTCTGTTAGTTGTGTTGGGGGCAACTTCGTAGACTCTCGGTGGGAGTATGAATTGCTGTAGATTTAGGGAAAGCAATTTCTCTGTAAGTTTGGAACCTGCTACCATATGCCCCAGCAATCCGGTATTTAGAGTCCTGTCTTACAGAAAGGAAAACATCAATTAGTATGTAAGGATCTGTGCGTGAGGATGTTTATGTGTAGGATTATTAAAATAAATGAGAAGCAATATGAAATGTCCATCAGTAGGACTAATAATACCGGTTTATTTTGACTATTTTGCAAGGGATATCCGTGATGTATTAAATGTAAATAAAATCAAGTTACAGAGTATCATATGTAGTATCCTCTATTTCTGATTTGAAAAAGAAACCCTATGGGTATAACCTTGGAGAAAGATGTGGAAGGATGCACAAAACTTGAGATTGTTTAAAATTGGCAGTGGGAAGGGGGGGTGATTAACTTGCTCCATATACACTTGATAGGTTTACTTGCTCAAACACAAAAGCTTTTCTATATGGAAACACTTAAAAAGGGTATTTGGTTCATGAATACGAAACTTGTTTGGGACTATTTTGGAAATAAAAGGTGAGCAATATCACAGCTGCTTTCTCTGATGCCTTCTGCAGCAATCTTTTATCTCTTTGGAAGCTTTGAGTTAATTATCTTCTGACATCCTGAGGTTTCCCAATTTTGAGTCAAAGCCTTCATTGTAAAGGATGGCTTCGGGAAAAGCTGTTTACCTTTATCCCCCGGGAGAGTAGTGAGCATAAGAGATCAAGAAAACTCTTAGCGGGGCGCCTGGGTGGCTCAGTCAGTTAAACGTCTGCCTTGGGCTCTGGTCTTGATCCCGGGATCAGCCCAGAGTCCTTGGGCCCCCTGCTCCGCAGGAACTCTGCTTCTCTTTCCCTCTGGCCCTCCCCACCATTCATGCTCTCTCTCTCGCTCCCTCTCTCTCTCTGATAAATAAATAAATAAATAAATAAATAAATAAATAAATAAAATCTTTAAAAAAAAGCTCTTGGCAAGCACTCTCCTTTTCCTTCACTTTCTCTGATCCCAACTTAGTGAAGGTCTGGCCAATTGCAGAGTGTTCTCAGATAGTAGCAGCATATCCTCAAGCTTGGTTTCCCTACCCGAGGTTCGGAGAGGTTCTGTTCATGGCCATGCTGGCATTTGAACTCAGGTTTCCTTCCACACTATCCCTAGTTTGCTGACTGCTCCACCTGAATCATTTGTTATCTTGCCTCTTAGTGTGATTTTAGAGTTTATGAATTCTTGGCCGTTACCACTAAAATCAAAATTTGAAAAGCAGTGGAAACTCCATTCACGTTTTAAGAATTGATCCCGGGTGCTGGGATCAGCTCAGAGTCCTGGGCCCCCAACAGAGGACCCCATCCTCTGTGACCCTGTGAGTCCTGGTGGGAGACTCAGAATCTCAACCCACAGCAAGCCAGGACTCTGCTGCACACTTCGAAATCATGGTTTAGATACCACCAGTCGTTCCCCAGCTAAAATGCATCAGAATCACCAGTAGGGCTTGTGAAAAGCCAGATTGTTGGGCCAGGGTTTCAGACTCTGTGAGTCCTGGGTGGGGTTCAAGATTTGCATTTATAATAAGTTCCCAGGTGATGCTGTCTTGCTGGTCATGGACCATACTTTGAGAACTGCTGGTTTAGAGACACTAACTCCCTGTTTTGGAGATCTTGTGTGCCGGTCCAGCCAGTGCTCTACCCGGTCATGGATGAGGATTACAATGCCAATCAACACGTTAGCTCCGTTTAACAATTTTACCAAGCAGGGAGAAATCACTGTTTGGGTTATGTTATTTAACTGTTGTCTGCATCTGTTACGTGTTTTGGGATTTAGTGATGGACTGATGGATGTATGTTTATTCCACAGTGAAAGGAGTTCATGACTGTTGTTTTAAATAGTTTGTAATGGGTTCTCATGAAAGAGTGGAGAGGACGGTTAGAGATGGTTTGGTTTTTGGTTTTGGTTTTTCAACATGCATGCATATTCAAGATTTGAAGTCATTGATTTCTTTTAATAACAAGTTGGCTACATGTGAAGGGTATTGTGAAGAAAATGGTGGCCAGATAAGTGTTGCTTGTTGCATTGTAATCTAGTCATGAGTGCATTTTTTTTTTTTTTTGAAGAAATTAAGTGCAGTAGCCGTTAATTTCAACAAGTGTTTATTTAATCTATTGCAGAGAGGACACAGTTCTAACGATGCTTATCAGTGGCACATGCATGCTTGCTGTCCCTGGGGACCCTCATCACTTAGGGTGTAAGTCCTTAGAGGCTCGATGACCCAAAGCTCAAGAAGTTTTCCTGAAAAGCTCCCTCCTCACTGATCCCCTAATTCTAAAATTCTTTAGTGGATAAACATTTGTTCTATTTTTAGCCACTTAATTTTAGTGCTTTGTATTTTCTAATGATTTCACATTAAGCTATAAGCAAAGCAAAATCAGGTAGTGGGGTGTATGAAAAAAAGTGAAATGGGAAGGAAATTTTCATGAAGGAGATCCTGCTTAGCTTGTAGGATGGGTCTCTCTGTAGGGTTCTCCCCCTGGCTATGCATTGGGATAACCTGGGGATTCTGTTGCATTGGTTTGGTGGGCCCTTGGCATTGGTGGAGTAAGTTTCCCAGGTAATTCTGATATGTAGCTAAGGTAGAGGCCTCAATTTACAGCCCTCTGCCTCATGTTGCTCATTTTTTGAAGATTTTGTTCATCTGGACCATAGTCCCTTCTCCCTTCAACTTTTTTTTTTTTTTTTTTTTTTTAACAAACCTTTTCTGGTGGTGGGATTATAGATATTTAAATTTCTTAAAAATACTTTCTGGTATTTTCTAAATTTTCTCTATATTTAGGATATGTTTCTTTTATAATCAGAAAACACTTTATTTATTTATTTATTTTAAGATTTTATTTATTTATGTGACAGAGAGACAGCCAGCGAGAGAGGGAACACGGCAGGGAGTGGGAGAGCAGGCCCCCAGCAGAGGAGCCGGATGTGGGACTCGATCCCGAACGCCGGTATCACGCCCTGAGCAAAGGCAGACGCTTAACAACTGCGCTACCCAGTCGCCCAATCAGAAAACACTTTAATAAAAATCTTACTAGTGGCTGGATTTGGGTTTATCAAATATATATATGAATTTATATTTCTCTGTAATGACCAAATATCAAAACAGTAACGCTCTCCCTATATACAGCAATGAATGCAGTGTGCTTCCCCTTCTGTAACCCTTAGCTGGATTTTGTTTGTTCAGATATTTTGGGATTATAGGTTTGGCTTATTTCACCATTTTATATTACATACCTTAATTTACAGGAAAGTCTTAGAATTGAATTTTGTAAGCATGTTTAAATACATTTTTCTGTGTAATCATGCTTTATTAGTTTTCCTGATAATCAGAATTTTCAACTCTTTATTTTTTTGAGAGACAGAATGAGTGCGCATGAGAACACTCTCGAGCACAGTGGGGAGGGCAGGGGGAGAAGCAGACTCTGGCGAGCAGGGAGCCTGATGTGGGGCTCTGTCCCAGGACCCTGAGCACGTGACCTGAGCCAAAAGCAGATCCTAACCGGCTAAGCTCACCCAGGTGCCCGATAATCAGAATTTATAAAGACGCTTGTATGAGACAGACGAGAGGGTGTGCAAGCGAGGTGAGAGCACATGAACGAGGGGAGGGCAGGCAGAGAGAGAGAGAGGAGAAGCAGACTCCACACTGACCAGGGAGCCTGCAGGGCTTGAGCCCAGGATCTGGGATCATGAGGCTGAACTGAAGGCAGATGTAACCGACCAGCCACCCAGGCACCCCTGATGATCAAATTTTTAAACAGTGAGTGGTGTGGTACCTCAACACTTTGGTGACTTGAAATCTATATAGATTATCCATTCAACTCTTGGCCACCCTTTGTTATCCTTTTCCTTCTCTTCTTCCAGCCATCCCTCCCATGGTTATGTTCTAGATAGAGGGTATTTGGCATTGTCTAGAGATGTTTTTGTGTGTCATAGCTTCAAGGGAGGCAGGAGTGCCACTGGATTTAATAGGAGAGGGACAGGGATGCTGCTTAAACATCTTACAATGCACAGGACAGTCCCCCACAACTAAATTCTCTGGTCCTAGACGTGACAGCCATGCCAGCGTTGGAGAAACCCGGCCGTAGGTCTTGTTTATTTAAGCACCAGTCCATGTCGGGAGAGCTGTTTGATGTGACAACCCAACATGAACACACACACACACAACTGAAACAAGTTTCCCAAATATTATTTAACCCTTACTAGTATAATGTACTCTTAGACTTTTTAACTTGTTCAATTAAAAAATGCTTATCACGACCCAATCAGATTGATTTTACTGCCTCACTAGGCCTTCCTTTGAAAAACACGGTTAGTGGACCTTGCTATTACCACTACTACCTGCACCTTCAGTGTAAATCTTGACAAGTGTTCCAGTGTGTATCCCTCACCTTTTCTCTTTCATCTTACTCCCTTTAGTACCCAGTTCCACCAGCTTCACCTCATGGGCCTCTGACCTGGTGACCCTTCCACATTTCATTGACCATCATCCGCTCTTCTGCTGTGACCTCCCTGCCCCCAGCTCAGGTGCCCGCATACACCTAACTCACTTGACCCTGTCTTCATCTAACTCATGGGAAATCCACCTTCCGCCTGCCCTGCTCCTGCCTGAGGCCAAGAACCCAGCTAGAGAAAACACACAGCTCATCTATATTGCGTATTTTCTCTTTTGGTCATAGTGACCGCAGATCTAAGGGAGCTCTTGGCACTGATTGGGTGCACTGTGTTTCTATCTTGCATCCCACTTTCGGCTGATGACCTGGCTTATCTCAGGGAGAAAAAGAGGCAGTGAGGAATGAGAGTTTCACCATCTTTCCTTCCTGGTAAGTCTGCTAGCCTATCTACAGCAGTAGCCATGTTGCATTGTAGCCGCAGAGCCTTGTGACCACATGTGCACTGGAGCCTGTTCTCTGTTGGCGTGCAGGACTCACTCATGCGTGTATGGCCTTTCCCTTCTGCACTTTGATCCCTTTTTCATACTCTGATGGATAATCCCCCAGAGAGAGAAGCTGTAGTATCCCTCATATTGAGGAAAAAGCCACAACCACAGCGCACTGCTGACCCCATCCCCAGTCAGCTGTTCTTCCATCCCTCTACCCTCCTAATAGTAAATCTTCCCCAAAGAATTGCCATACATCCTCCTGCCCCGTTTCCTCCTGCTCATTCTGTCTTGAATCCCCTCAATTTGGCTTTTGCCCCACCCCCCTTCCCGAGAGCCACACTTCTTCAGGGACCAGTGCTCGATTGGCCAGCTCTTCCCTGTCACCACCTTCTTGCAGCCTCTGAGCAGCAGTTCGCCCGGCTGAGTGCCCTCTGGAGGACACTTTCTTCACCTGGCTTCCATGCCACCGTCCTCATCTGGTTCTCCCTACACCCCTGTTCGCTCCACCTGCAGCCCTCCTGCTGGATCTCCTCATCTGGGCTCCTGTGAAGGTTGGGGGTGCTCTCCCACACTTCATTTCCTTTACCAGTTGGCTCCAGTGTCTCCTCCGCAGAGGGTCTCCTGGCACCCCCTAGCCCCTGCTTTCAAACCTCTTCCTTTTTGTGTCCCTATCATTTTTCGTTCCCTGATATTACAGACATGATTCATTTATTGTACACCCCATGACACTAGGATATAAGCTCTGGGAGAGAAACTATCTGGCACCGTGTCCCCAAGTGTCTAGAACAACGGCTGGCACATAGGAGTTAACAAGAAATTTAACAGTAACTGATAATAAAACTTGCTGATTATGGAGGTTAGCCGTAGATGAGGAAACAGAAATCTTTCCCAGGTTTGAGCCTGGGGACGAGGAGTCTAGAGTGGAAGAAGCAGTGTCTCATGGGGCCAGTATGTTTTGGAGTCAAGTGCCATGCTTTAAGAGGCTCACGGAATGAATGGCTGAAGTCCATGCTTGCCCTAGCATGACTTGTTGAGTATTAGAAGGCACCCGCGAAGGACTGTGTGAACTGCAGACACATGGTTGCCCCTCTCATTTTATCTCAAAGGAGGGGCATTTAAGCAGTCTGCTAGGTAGCTGGTGTCACTGGGTTGAAAGACAGCAAATTCCACTTGTCTGAAGTGTTTATCATTGACCTCGATGTTCACAATTGGGTTATTTGGTTCATCAGTCATCCCCAGAGTCCCACTTGACTCATGGAGAGATGTCTCTAACTTTCTGTCCTGCTGAGTTTGAGCCCCTGCAGAGGATCACACTGCAGATGGGTGAGTGTGCTGGCTCCCTCAGTGCTGCTCTCTCAAGCATCCAGCTTAGAGAGTCCCAGAGCCTCCGTGTGTTTAAATGACAAGCCCTGTCTTCTCTGTTTGCATTGCTGCAACACCACCCATAATTACTTGACACTCGGCTCTAGGACCTAGTTTACGATGTCAGTGAAGATATTTCCTGAAGAGTGTGGCCTGAGGTCATGCATGGCAGATCTTCCCAGAGGAATGTGGATTATTCCTGGGTTGCAGAGGTACATCAAAGGGCACTTTAAGAGGCTTAATTTTCTCCTTGAAGGTCTTTCTATTGGGCTCAGCACCTGTCACTCCTGGGCCCTCCCAGCAGGGCTAAAGGGTAAGGCATCAGCCAAGGGCAGCCTGAAGTGCAAGCACAAAGCAGTTGGGTGTAGTACACCCAAGAAGAAAGAGCACATGTCTTCATGGGAGATCTCAAGAGTGATTCCAGAGGCTAATTGTTTAAATATGGGAGGTCTGAATGGTTCTAGGGCAGCCTCTCCCTTTGACAGGGAAGGAACCTAAGTCCAGAAGGATGAGACTTACTAGGGCCGCTTGGCAAAGCTGCCCTGGAATCCTACTTTCCCGACCACCACCAGGTGCTTTTTCCCTTTCTTGGAATGGATGTCTGGTGGGACCCTGACTTGAACTGATGTGGCTCTAGTTCTCAGCCCTGACTGTGCTTCCAAATCTTAGAGAGGCTCTTAAAAACACTCTTCCTTCGTATAATGCTAAGTGAAGTAAATTAGAAGCAGAGGGAAAACAAATACCATATGATTTCACTCATATGTGGAATTCAAGAAACTGAAAACAGAGAACAAGAAAGAAGCAACCGACAAAAAGCCCACACTCTTAACTCTGGAGAACAGAGGTGGGTGGGGGATGTGTGGAGGCTAGGCTGCGGGGATTAAGAGTACACTTACCGTGATAGGCACGGAGTCATATACAAATTGTTAAATCACTGTGTATCGCACATCTGAAACTATTACAATGCTGTATAGTAATTATCCTGGAATTAAACAAAAATGCTATTCCTAAACCCCATCCGGCTCACTGAGTTGGAATCCCTGAGAGCGAGACCTGGGCACCTGTGGTTTTTAAAAAATGTCGCCCTAGGGAGGCTGCTAGGAGAGGTTGCCCCAGAGGGTGTGTCGGACGTAAAGTCACCCGTAGGCCTTACGCTGCTGGTACCGCTCCGTTCTGGGGGCAGGACCTTTCATCCCCAGCATGGGCTCAGGCTGGTGCTCACGCTCCCACCCCTCTCTGGTTACTGGGTGCAAGACCCTCTGGGGTTCCAGTTTTAATGCACATAAAAGGGCCTTTTACTTCCTTGCAGGGGTATTTTGTGTTTTGTCACTACTTGGGGGAGAAGAAGGTGCGCGTTCAGTTTGAGAAAATCACATCTCCTTGAGGGCCTTTGGGGTCCTCTTGGCTGAATGCCCAGGTGTCTGAGGGCTGAGGTGAGGTCCACCAGCTCTCAGAGCCGGCTTGTGTCAGCCCAGGAGACTATGGGTACCACTCTGACACAAGGGAAAAGGAGCGTGAGTCGGCTGTGCAGGGATGGGTGGGGACAGTTTTATGAGGATGTTAAATCCACTTGCTGGTTCTTGCTGGTAAACTTGCAGATGTTCTGGAGCTCTGGTTTTGTGAGGTTGCTACAGGCTCAGGACTCCGCAAAGCCTGCACTGAGGCCCCTCGTCATCCCCCTCCCCCTCCACAGCTGGCTCTCTCACTAACCTGGTAAGTAGTTCACACGCATGGAGCTTTAGGAATGTACTTGAAGATATTAAAACAAGCCCTGTGGAATCTGAGATCATCAGGGGCGAGTGTCCCCCACAAACGGAACTACAGAAGGGCACTTTCCTCTCAGCGTTGGAAAGCTGACAGATTGTTTAGAGATTTGTTAGGGCTGTTGTAATACAGTACCACAGATCGCGGCTTATATAACAGAAATTTATTGTCTCCGTTCTGCCCAGGAGCTCGGGTCAGAGATCCGGGTGTTAGCAGGGTGGACGGTTTCTTCCGAGGAGCTGAAGGAAGCTCATCTGTGCCAGGCCTTTCTCCTTGGCTCATAGATGGCTGTCTTCTCTTCATGCCTGTCTGTTTCTGGAGTCCATGTTTCTCCTTCTTACAAGGACAGCAGTCATAATGGATGAGGGCCCACCTAATGTCTTCATTTTAACTTGATTACCTCTGTAAAGCCCTGTTTCTAAATAAAGGTCACATTCGGAGGGTCCTGGGGACCATTTTGAGGGACCCGAGTCAGTGCACATCACAGATTGTCAGACTGACCTGTGTCTCAGAATTCGACTCTCCTGACCTGGAATGCTTCTAGCCTGAAGCTACCTTTTTAGACAAGGACCCTCGTTGGCGATTGTTGTGTGGAGTGCTGCACCTGCCAGTTTTTACTCCCTCTGTGTTTGCACTTTGCATTTCACGAAGGCCTTGTACCTATGTTGCCACTGTAACAGCCCTGAGGAAGAATTGGGTGCTGTTTCTGCTTGGAGGAAGCTGAGCTGTTCCAAGTTTTACACAAATACTGGGTAAGTCTGACCCTAAGCTCAAGATTTTCTACTCTATAGCATGGAGTTTCTCCGTAACACCTGTGATTCACAAACCTTGCTATGTATAAGAATCTTCTGGGAAGCTTGCTAAAAATACAGGGTTAGGAGACCCTCTGCGTACTACTGAATCAGAGCTGAGGTTGCAGCAAAGGAATCTGTATTTTTATTAAATTTCCCTGGAGATTTTTGATGTATTCAAACTGCTGAGAACACGTGCACTCTACCATAGACCCTAATATTTTGGGGAAAATAACCCACCCATACCACCAAGTGCCCATTTGAGTTTTGTCAAGCTGGCTTTCATGGGAGGCCTAGGGAGCATCATGGAAAGGTACTCCCTGGAACCAGGGGCGCTGAGAGCCCAGCGGGATGTCCCTTCCTAATGACCCCTGGCACCATACTGCGGGTCAATCGGAACTCTTTGGCTGTCCAGGCTGTGCTAATTGTCCCTTAGCTAGTGGGAAATAAACTAGCTCGAACTTTCTGTGCCTATATATGCATTTTTGCACCACAGTGGGAAGGGGTGGGAGAGAAGTTGAGAGGGTATGGTAACAAACATTGCATCCTTTGTAAGCAAAAATGAAACTGGCAGGAGGAACCCAGAGGCGGCTGAGAAAAATTGTGATTATTAAGTATTTCTCACTATAAAATGTATTTGCATTAACTAAAACATGCTGGAGCATATGCCATGTGGAAGAATCACCTGGAGAAATGTTAAAGCGTGGATTCCCTGGGCCCCAGCCCCAGAGATTTGTAATTCCGGAGCTCCTGGTCTGGGGACCACACTTGGAGCAGGCAGCGGCTCATGTGAAAGATTGTCACTGTGTGGTTTTATCTGCTGACACTACAATGGCCAACCTCTGCAAAGTGTGAACATTTCTAAGCCATGGCCATTAGCCTACAAATTATAACCCATACTCAGGACCAATGTCCAATTTATGTTACCATCTCAACTTCATTTTAGTGATTATATAACAAAACATGCTCCTTAGCTAGGGCTGTATGTCTTAGGGTGGAGTACTAAGCCACCACCCTGGGACCAAGATTAAACACTACAGCTGCCTAGTCCCTAGAGATACTAATTTGGTAGGTCTGTGTGGGGTCCAAGAATGTGGAGTTCATAATCAGAAGATTCTTAGGTATACTGAAGTTTGAGTGCCACTGAGCTGAGGCTTGGAAATCAGTTCTGCTTTTTACCAGCCTCATAGTAAGGATTATAAACACTGTTAGATTGATTGCATTGTTCCCATTTTCTGGCTAGGAATGCTGTTGTTTGGTCTCAAGTTACAAAGATCTAATTCTGCGGTGAAATGCATTCTGAATAGATTTTTAAGAGTTGTTTGAATAATCTCCCTCTTTTACATAAAAGCTCACACAGTTCATTTTAAGATAAGTCTTAAAACAAAGCAAAAGTTATGTGCTTTTGTCAGGTAAATTCCTTTGGAACGTTGATAGTATGTAGAGGAAATTTATTGAATTTTGGAGTTAATTCAAAAGGAGGCTTTGTGGTTTTAAACTGCTTTCAGTTAAGGATGATCTTTGGTAGAAATAGGTTTATGTTCTTGGGCTCTGTGTGCATATTAAAAAAATTTTTGGTTAATGTGAGGGGAGGATTGGGAGGAGAGGGAACTCTTTATTAGTAAAGGAGATTCAGTGCATGGACCTAATAGATCTTGGTACTTTCGATGCTCCATGCTAACAGATGTTTCTGCAAATTGATCCCCCCCACCCCCACCCGTCCAGACAAGATTTTCCAGTTCTGTTCTTCCCTTCTGGCAGAATGGGGACCTTCGCTTTTTAAAGAGGAGCTAAAATTAACTTTGTTTCATCGGACCGCACACGCCCGCGTCACTTTATATAATGTATTCTTGAAAAGTAAGAAATACACTATTTTAAAAACCACAGCAAGAACTTCGTGTGTTTGTTAAAATCAAGAAAGGAGCCTACACCGCGTAAAAAGAATGACATTTACTGTGCGTAATAATACTTCAGTAACCTGACTCAAAAAATGTATCAGGGGACCTTGTCAGGCCTGGCCATCCTTTTTGTGAATTAGTTTGCTAAGTAAAGATACCTTTTGTGATGCAGATGATCCCCTGGGACCCCCTTTGTTTCCTGCTAGTTTGAAAACTGTTCTGTGTGCTTTCTCTCTGTGGCTGTTCAGTGGGGTGGGAGGGGTTAGATTGGCACAGAGGCTGCTGAGGAATGGATTTGGCCTCTCATTCATTCACTCCAGGTCATTTTCTTCTAAGCCCCCGTCCAGCACATGGTGGGGAGTTCACAGAGGTTGGGGCTTAGTTAAACCATCGTGGTGATGGAGAAACTGAGGTGGAGAGAGAGAGGTCAAGTGGCTTGTGCACATGTGAGAGCAAGGTGGCAGAAGCGGGAGAAAGTCTGCTAGACCTTCTGACTCCTTTCCACCGTCTTTTCTCCACCTTACGTCTTACAAATTCCTGTTTATCAGTTGGGGAGTCTTTTAAACCAGGGAGTGCCTGTGAGCTTGTGAAGGGATTTTGGAGGCGGCCTGTTATCATGGATAAGCCCTGGCTTTGAAGACATCTGTCAACAGCAGCTGTTTCTCTGAGTATCTTTGAGGTGCATGGCCGATTACAGCCTGGAGACAAAACCTGGCACTGTCCTCATGGAAAGCAGGACCTGGCAGGGTATATGTCAGCAGGAGGCATTAAAACAAACCAGACACGGGGAGAGGGTCACATGCGAGAGCCTGTTACACAGTAGCCACCATTAATGCAGGTGTGACCTGGGCGAGTCACCTAACCTCTGAAAACCTTGGTGTCCTCTAGTAAAACAGACAAATCAAGGATTTGGTGCAAGGATTCAGTGAGATAATGACCGTAAAGCAGACAGTGTTTCTGGTCTCATGGTTATTATCTGTAATTTGTTCGGGTGAGTAAATGGATGTATGTGCCTTTTCACTTCTGTGCTATGTTGGCCCTTACAGACAGCCTCAAGACAGGACTTGGATGTGTTTATTTTCTTTCTCTGTTTTGGATCATCTTCACAACAATGGGGAGATGTATTGGAGGAAAGCTGTGCTGGTTGGTTTTTGCTCATTGACTGATACGGTTGAGGTAGAGATGGAAGGCTTTTCTAATCAGGGAGCTGAGTTATGTGGTTCAGAGCTGTGCTGACATAATGGTGCCCTCAGTCTTTCCTCAGGCGCCTTGGGGGCTGCCAGAACTCAGGCCCTACAAGATGGTCGCTTTTCTAAGTGTACCGGGATTCGGGGAAAATTTGGAGAATTGTCAGCTCTCTAAAATGTATTTATAGGACTCCCAGAAGCAGGAGCTAGCTTAGTAGATTTTAAGGAACCTTAACCGAAGAGAAGAATGGAAAGGAAGCAGGGCTCCCACAGGCTGTGAGAGATGCAAGATGAGTTAATCGGGCTTCCCCAAACTTCTCTGATAATAAGACTCACCTGAGCACTTGTTAAATTTCAGTTCACTAGGCCTGCACCCATCTGGGTTGGGGCTCTGGGATCCTGTGCATTTAGCAAGATTACTCACGTGATTCTTAGCAGGGTGTTTAGGAAACACTGGCTTGGATCATAAATCTCCTTGTCCTTGTTATTCAAAGTTGGTTCATGGACCAGCAACATCCGTTCCACCTGGGAACTTGTTGAAACTCAGGCTCTACCCCGAATCTGCTGACTCAAGAATCAGCATGTATTAATAAGACCCTGGGTGAATGTGCACACACAATAAATTTTGGGGGAAAATTCGGGCTTGTGTAGAGGAGCAGGACACCTGTTTGCATTTTTAAACCAGGGGAGGTAGTGAGTAGGCCAGGGATTTGAACTCCGTTTTTCTGACTCCAGATTGAATGCTCCTCTCACGTGTTCTGGCCTCCGTTCTTACTGACTCAGGGCCTGTCTCAGCCTGCTGTCAGGAGCCCTCACTGTCGTGTTAATATTGCATCTGGGAAGAATGATGCCTGAGGACAGGAGAGCTCCTGGGACCCATAAGTGTCATAATTCTTGGCATCCATTAACCCTGTCAGGACACCTTCTTACTGCCTTGAGAGAGGGAGGGAAGACTGAGGTCGATGTAAAGTCTATAAGTTTTGGAGACCTGTGGGGTTTTGCATTGTACCAGTGGTGGGTGCCTGAAAAAGGCTGTTCTTTTTTTTTTTTTTTTAAAGATTTTATTTATTTATTCGGCAGAGATAGAGACAGCCAGCGAGAGAGGAACACAGCAAGCAGGGGGAGTGGGAGAGGAAGAAGCAGGCTCATAGCGGAGGAAGCCTGATGTGAGGCTGCGATCCCAGAGCGCGGGGATCACGCCCTGAGCTGAAGGCAGACGCTTAACCGCTGTGCCACCCAGCGCCCCTTTTTTTTTTTTTTTTTTTTTTTTTAAAGATTTTGTGAAAAAGCTGTTCTATCTCATCAAGGAAGGATCAGCCAGTGCAGTTTTCTAATGCTCCTCCAGACTCTTAAATCCTCCTCTGCAAGCGCAGTGTCAGAGCCAAATACCCTCCCAGGCACTGGCCAAATGGCTTGAAGTAAGCGTCCATGCATTTTCGGAAAAGACAATTAGAAGCTTATTTGAGGAACTAAAGTCCTGCTGTGCTGGACATTAGAGTCAGAGGCTCAGTGCCAGTTCGGAAACTCTCCACTGGAGGCTCCTGTCTCATCCCAGCCCCTGCTCCGAGAAGCTGAATTCGGGAAGTGGACAGGCTGCCGGGCTTGGGAGAGGGAGGACAGGAGGAGGCAAGGTAAGGGGAATGACAGGCCCCACAGAGAAAGAACAATGGCTGTGTCTCCTCCCAGGAGAATTGCAATCCTCGCATATACAATCAAGTGGAAAAGCAAAGTCGTTATGAATCCGTCAACACTTGAATCTATTACTAGTTAGTGTGCACTGGTACTGGGGCCTGGAAGACTCTTTAGGAAACTGAGCCCTGGAGAGGTCAGGAACTCTGCCAAGGTCACCGCGTTGAGCTAGTGGCAAAGCCTGGGTCAGGATGCAGGGATCTTGGTTTGTACTCTTGCACTGTCCCTGTGCTCGGCTGCTTTCCCTCTGGGAGCGAAGATGCTAAGACTATGAAACATTACAATGATTGGATCCAGATGTGCTGGCCTACCCCCTTTATTTATTTATTTTTTTTTAAAAAGATTTTATTTATTTATTTGACAGAGATAGAGACAGCTAGTGAGAGAGGGAGCACAAGCAGGGGGAGTGGGAGAGGAAGAAGCAGGCTCCCAGGCGGGGAGGAGCCTGATGTGGGGCTCGATCCCATAGCGCCCGGGGATCAAGCCTGAGCCGAGAGGCAGGCGCCCAACCGCTGTGCCACCCAGGCGCCCCCTACCCCCTTTAAAACTAGCATAATTTCTTTTTTCTAATGGAATAGACTGTTTTAATCTGCTGGTTTCATTTGCTAGCCCATCTTACACATAAAGGTCAGGAAAGAAAAATCACAAGCTGGTAAATATCCCCATCGTTGGGGATGCTACGGGCTGTTTCTCTTGGCATGAGGTACCAGCTCAGATTATTTACAGCACCCAGGATGAGGAAACCTCCGCACTGCACATGGGCAGAATGTTTGTGTTCAAAGTAGGGGCATGGATAGATATGCTCTTGCCAAGTTCCACAGGGACAGATGCATATTAAATTTTAAAATTAAATTGTGGGAAGGCTGAAACTTGACAAAGACTTTTTAGCTTGAATAGGGGACCCTAAAGGGCCCCAGTGCAGAAGAGCATGGGGAGGATGTAGCCATTTCTGTGATGTCTAATTGCTTGTGTGGAAAATCAGAAGCCTGTAATCATTTATGCTACACGGTTTAGCAATCGACTACACATTGCCTTGGTTTAAATAGTTTAATGTGTTGTGCCCATTTTATGTTGTCCCGTAGATTGAGTTTTGAGGGCAGCCAAGCCATTCTTCGTCCAGCAGTGCAGGGGCATGTTGTGCATGATCCAGGGCATCCGGCTGTAGCGGTCAGAGTGGAGAGTGCCTCGGGAAGGTCGAAGGACTTGAGCTAGAGGCCAAGTGTCCCGAATTTGGGTGTTCTTCCGTGTTGTGTTGGCTGTCAACCCAGGCCATGCAACTGCTTCTTCTAATACGTCAAATTGGTTGAACTCAATGAAGTCTAACAAAAGACATAATTTGTTGAGCAATTCTAAATATTTTAGATTATAATGGCAGAAGCAAGCAGTCAGTGGTGTCAGAGGTTTAATTTGCTTTGAAAACTGGAGAGGAAATCCCATGCCTTGACTTCCGTGGTAAAATAGCAGTGTTCTGGGGTGGGTTTGAGAACCATTGGACTGGCCTTGCCACAGTCAGTCTAAGAAGCCAGGCCCTGGCTCTGTCCTTCAACTGGTGGCTAAGGTGCTATGTTCATCAGGTTTTCTCAGAGTGTGCCCTTGGGACTGGGAGCCTTAGTATCACCTGGGAACTTAAAGAGAAAGGCAGCCACATTCCCCACCTACTGAATCATAACTCTGGGGCTGGGGCCCAGGAATACAATTTGAACAAGTTTTCTAGGGTATTCTGATGCACACCAGAGGGTTTGAGAAGCACTACTGTACAGTTCGCCAAGCAGCAAAGCTGTTTGGATGTGCATTCTGGTGGGTCATTTCCCAAAGTATTTCGGCGTTGGGTTGGCTTCTTGTTCTGGTAACCCGGCCAAGTGGTTGGGAGTAAATAAGGTTAGATTTCCATTAGTGCTCAGTAATATTAATTAACAACAGCCGGCCCTGCTGTCTGGATGGATATGATAGTCAGCTCATCTCAGACTGGGCTCTGCGATGTCTGGTTGTGACTTGAGAAGGAGTCAATTTAGAACACTTTAAAAAATAAATAAATAAAAGAACATTTTCTCTCAAGGATGCCTTTGACAGTCACGTTCTCTCAGGGATAGATAAGAGATGGACAGATCTCAGGGAGAGAAAAGGTGGAAGAGATGCCCAAACTGGCTGAGAGCCTTGCAGAGACAGGTTTCCTGCTGAGGGAGTGTCATAGCAAGTGGCAGGGAGCTGAGACAGCCCGGATGTTTTTCACCTGTGTTTCTTCTGGCTGTGTGATAGCAAAAATGTTTGATGAGCATTCTTCTCTTGAAAGGACTTTTCATTCTAACAGTTGAAACACAGCTCTCTAAAAACATTTCCTCATGGAGCAAATGTTTCCAGCTGAAACAAACTGAATGTTGAGATAGTATCGACTTTGACTTTGAGGGAGAAGAGCCTAGTTAAGGTTTCCATTCATTCATGCCTTGCTCTCTGTGCTAGAAGATATGCGGAGCAGAATAAGACAGGATTCCTGCTCTGATGGAGTCACCCAGAAGGAGAGGGAGGGAGTGGGCACAGTAGGTACTAAGGGCTGGAGCCAGCCAGCTGGGGGCTCTATACTGACCTGCCAGGGCATTTCCCTGAAATTGGTGGTACTTCTTGGGGTGTGTGTGAGGCTGATCCTAAGAGACTGTCTGCAATATGTTCCAGAGGACCAAGGTCCATCTTTTCTTCTAGTATCTTAGTCAGTTGTGAAGGGACTCTTCCCCTGTCCATAGGAGTCAATTGCATCCTTAAAACCATAATAGTACCCCTTTTAGTTGAAAACAGTTTAAAAATTACTTTAGGGTTGTCAGGTCTGGGTGGAAGTTGGGGGTGATTCTTTGAGGAGTATTGGGAAACATAATTAAAAGCAAAACCTTTTCCCAACCCAGAACACTTCTTCACAAAACAAAAGAAAAAACTATTATTGAATATGCATTAAACCAGAATGTGATGAGCGTCACAGGCAGCCTGCTGCAAGGATTGCAAAGCTAGAGATTAGCACAGATGGAAAGAAATCTCATTCTTTTTATATATAGCTCAGGATCGCTGCATTATATTCATGTCTTCAAGATCAAATTGCTAAATTTATCCTGTTTTTTACTAACTGGGAGGCAGGCTTGCAATTTGGAGTAAAGTAACCCGCTGGAACTAGGCGCTGGCCCTCCTCCCAGGAAACTGGGAGATGAGGCCTTATCTTCCTTGATGATTGCATTTCAAAGAGGTGCTCCTTAGGTAGTTGGGAGAGGAAGCTTGTTTGATTTGCATTTGACCTTCCTCCTGCAACAGCCTGCTCCTTTGTTCTGGTGAGGAGTGGCTTAAGTATCCTGGAATCAGAGCTTGCCCTTAGTTCGTCCGGGTTCTGTCGATTCTGTTTGTGTTAGGCTCACCCGCCTCAATGAATTAAACTCACTCACTTTGTCTCCCTCCCAATCCCGTGGACTTGCTTCCCTTCCACACCTTTACCTCTTCTTTCCATCTCAATCAGAATGGGAAGAATCTTTGTGTCCCTCATCAGTTTAGTGCCTGGGATTTCACCAGCCAGAGTAAGTGGACAAGCTTTATAAGCCTTCAGACCAGGCATGTTACACTGCCTCTGATGCCTGGAGAAGCTTAGAAAATTGCTGAAGCATGGCCTTATTAAGGACTCTCCAAGAAACTTGAGTTAAATGACAATATTCATGTATAGAAATTTCCTCTTGGATGTTGTTTCAGTTACTTGATCGCTCTACAATTTCTGGATCAAACTGTTTTCCTGCTTATTCAGCCCTACTGTGGGAACCTCCAGACTTGGCATCTGGGTTGTGGAAGAACTAATTCAGTCTAGATGGATGTTTGTGTGAATTTAGAGCTAGGAAGAAAACTTCTGCCTTGTCAGAAGAAACTGAATCTTGACTCATGGCCACAACAATGCCAGTGGCCAGTGGCAATGAGGGCAGCACCACCGTTAATTAGGACAAAAATAAAACTAGAGATTATCAGGCCTTTCCTGACTCTTACCTTTTGATCACTTTTGCATCTACTTTCATTTTCAGACCAGTGTGTGGTTGTTCCAGTGCCTTAGCTTTGTCGTCTCTGGTTACCTATGTTCTGGGCGTGTCTTGGATTCTGCCTGGTATTCAGCATAGAGAGGACATAGCATGACTCCCCCTCACTCCCTATCCTTGGATCTCAATGTGGCCTGGTGAAAAGGAAGGGTCACCTCCTGGGAAGTTGTGGGGCCTTGGGCAAGTTCCCCATTGTGTGGCCAATCTTGGATTCTTTATATTTTAAATCCACTTAATGCTATGTCACCCACACGATGATGCGGACCAAATGGGACAGTGGCTACTCTGTATTCAGTGTAGTGCCTGGCCATAGTAGGTGCTCTGGGAATCTGCTTCCATGCCCTTTTCTTGAAAGAGCCCACCGCTGTCCTGGTTGTACCTGGCAGACTCTCACTCATCCTTGAAGGACATGACAGTAATAGGCTGTGCTAGAATCAGAAGCCCTTCAGCATTCACAGCAACAGCAACCACAGATCCCTCATGGGTTGTCCTTGGTCCATTGAGAGCCCTCCTACCTCCTGATGATTAAGAAAATAAAGCTTTTGGTCTGGAGTCATTTGGAAGAAGACACATTAAACCTGTCACAGTTATTGTAGCCACTGGCCACCTAAGGGCTATTGACCACTTGAAATGCGGCTAGTATGACTAAGAGGAACTGCGTCTCTGATTTTATTTAATTCAATTTAAATTTAAAACCACGTTCTCAGTTTGGTTATTGGGAAGCTTTTAAAGGCGTGTTTGGAATGACTTTGGTACAGCTTTTACAGCTGCAAATGTTCAGAAATCGGGAATTTAGCTCAAGCATTTACAGTGAAGATTTAACATCCACATGGAGATGTGTGCTGTAAATGTAAAAGTGCACCCCAGATTTCAAAGCCTTGGCGTAAGAACAATGTGAACACTATCTCATTAATGATTTTTAAAAACGCTTTTAAAATATATGTATTTTTAAAAGATTTATTTATTTCAGAGAGAGAGAGAGGGAGAGAGAGAGTGTGTGTGTGTGCGTCCACGGAAGCGGGAAGGAGCAGAGGAGAGCGAAGCAGACTCCTCACTGAGGCGCAGAGCCCCAGGGCTCATCTCCCCACCCTGGAGATCATGACTAAGCTGAAACCCAGGTCAGATGCTTAACCAACTGTGCCGTCCAGGCACCCCTTCCTAATGATTTTTATACTGATTAAATTTCAGTTGAAATGATAATATTTTGGGTATATTGGATTAAATAATACATATTTCTAAAAGCAATTTCACTTTTTTTTAACTAAACAGTAAAAATGTGGCTACTAGAAAATTTTAAATCACATATATGGCTCACATTGTATTTGTTTGAATGTTGCTACCTTAGGTTTTAGCATATCTGGGAAACTGGCTTGAAGGCCCCAATGGGAGTTGCTGTGCCTTAAGTTCCCGGAGGAAGTGATGCTTTTCTGGAGCCTCCCTCCCTGGTCTGCTACCCATAAGGAGCAGAGCTGGCCACTTACAAACACTGTACCATTGGAGCATCTTTTTCCCATCTTAATACAGTGTCCTTCTGGTGGCAAGTCGAAGACAACATTCTTTTCTGGGAAGGTTCTACTGTTCCAGGAGGAAGCCCTAAATTCTTTACGTCCCCACCATTCCAGGGGCTCCTCATCTCCATCAGCTCTCTTTTCCAAAGATGGGCCTCCGTCAGGCCCTTCCGAGGTCCCTAGTTGATCCAACAGCTTCTTTTTGATTTTTATGTTAGGCCCCCATTTGAAGAACAGTAAAACCAATGAGCTTGATAAAAGTAGGAAATTCAAATGCTGGTTCACTTTAGGTCAGACATGCTTAAAAAGCCATGTGGTCCAGAGTTCAGCCCATTCACGGTGAAGTCATGGGCCATGGGATGTACCCTGGCCACTAGTTGGGTGTATTTAAAAAGACTTTTAAATGCTTATTTTAAAAGGTCATAAGTTTGAGAGTTGATTAAATATTTTCAGAATTGAATTTCATGTCACTTTGGATGAAATTGGTTAATCACTCTTGATTTTAAAAATTGGTTGTCATTCAGACAGCACCCTGTGTTGGGGATGGAGAGGGGTGGAAAGTGCCGTTTGCTGGTGGGGAACGTTACAGTTACACCTGTACTATATCTGCATATGGAGGAAAACAACATAAAAGCTTGCATATGAAACTTACAGCTCATTTTTAAAGGTTTTAGAAGGAGTGATTGCCGTCCATGATCAGGGAAGGTTTTAGGGACTCATTCTTTGCCCCAGACTTAGCTAGCAGGCGTTTTCTAAGTAGAATCCATGCATCACCTGCATCAGAGATCACTGAAGTGTAGATGTCTGAGATGGAGGTGAGGCCCGTGGATGTGAATTTTAATCCCTCACTCCCCAAACATACACAAGCGCATGGGTGCATGGCCCAAATCATTTCTAGTACAAAAGAATGAAAGCAGTTAGTTGCTGTTAATGTAAATAGCAGTTTTGGGCGCCAAGGTGGCTCAGTCAGTTAAGCAGCATCCAACTCTCTTGATTTGGCTCAGGTCATGATCTTCGAATTACCGTGAGATCAAGGAGCCTGCCTAGTTGGGCTCTGTGCCACAGCAGTCTGCTTGAATTCTCTCTCCCCTTCTGCCCCTCCTCTAAATAAAATCTCTTTAAAAATGGCAATTTTCCTGTATTATGGTAATTGTCTTCTCTCAAATGATCTGAGCAGTAGGTCATTGACCTACAGCTTTTCAGGCATAAATAGCCAGAGTGAAGAGGAGTCCCTGGAAGCGTTTTCCAAATTGAAGGTACTAGGATATTCCTTCTCTTGAGGTTGTTATTGCCCTCATACTGTTGTCTGCCCTTGGCAATCTGTCCCTGGTACCACACAGCAATAGAAATGCCCTCCACAGAAGCCCCGTGTCCCACTCCCATCCTTCATGCCATCTGTCATCAGGCTACAGATAGTTGTTTTATTCAACCATTTTCAACGACTCATATGTGGTTTCTGGATTTTTCTCCTTCATCTGGTGGCCCACTGAAAGCCTGGCTGAGGAGTGGATTCTCAACACAGCTGTAGAAACTTACAAGCGTAGAGCCTGGACCCACTCCTAGAGACTAATTTAGAGGTCCAGAGTTGAGTCAATAGAGGCACTGTTCTTTAAAACCAATATCAAATCACCACCTAGCCGGTCAGACAAGCCCTCAATCAGCTGTCCTCAGAAGCCTCCCGGTCCTATGCTCGGTGCAGAGCAGCATGGGCTGGAGTCTCTCACGAGGAAGAGGAGGAGGTTGTCCTAAGGCAGCCCAGGATCACATTAGCTCTTGAAAGTCACCCAGAGGTGCTGTAGCCTGTATCTCCTTGTTACCCAGCACCCAGCCCTATTCCTGCCCTGCAAATGTGTATGAATAAATGTATGGTCCCTGAAACCACAAATGCACTTTCCCACATGAACTGTCAGTAAAAATCAGGTTTTCTCCATCTACACTGATGAAATTGATTTTTTAAGACCTCCAAATTCAGCGCTTTAATGAGTGCTGCTTTCACTCAGTAATGTTCCCTCTGTCACAGCTGAACTCGTGTGGAGTATAACAAGATGTTATCTTAGTAGCAGAATGGTTAGAAGCAAAGACTTAGAGCACTGCCAGCTGGATTCGAGTCCTGGTTCTACTGACACTACTTTCTGTGAGACATTGGATAAAATTCTTAACTGGCCGTGCCTTGCTTTGCTCATCTGTAAAATGGGGATAATGGCTGTAACAGCCTCAGTGAGTAGTGAGTTGTGCTTGGATTAAATGAGATGATGCCGTGGGCGCTTGGCCTGGCATAGAGTACTGCAGCTCAAGGACTGTTTCCCTTAGAAGATGGCGGAGACTGGGAGTTGTGGGAGCCCACTTATGGGCTTCTGTCCCGATTTGCTGTGCCCTGTGCTTCCCCTACTGATGGCTTGGATCAAGGCTTCTCCTTTAGGGAGGTAGCTGGAATTCTGTGTGACTCTAGGAAGGGAGAGGATGATAGGAAGCCCAGGGTGGGGGAGGGGAAGGCACCAAACAGGCTTGGTCCTGCCCGCCTGGGTGAGGTCTGTAGGACTCATCATGCTGGCGGGTGGCAGGGGAGCTGCCTCTGGACCAGCCACACCGGCAAAAGCATGGTCCGCTCCTGTGCTTCGACTTATAGCTGGCTTCCTCCTGGGGACCAGCGGTCAGTCTCGTTGTGACTGCCTGGCCAGGCTCACCTGGGAGCTTCTAAAACCTCGTTGGTGCCCTGCCCGGGGAGCCCGTTTAATCAATAACTCCAGCAGCCCAGGCGTTCCTATTTATCTTAAAGATCCCTGATGATTCTAATGTGCTGGCGGGGATCGGCCCCGTGGGGCAGAGGCGGAATGCTGAAAAGACGGCTGGCAGTCTTGGGTGCTCTGGCGACTGGTTGGGATGTGTGTCTCCCGGGCAGCTGGAAAGTCCCCCTTGGTGCCACCTCACAGCGGTGGTAGCGGCATTGACTTCAGTCGAAGTCTGAATTCTGACGGAAAAACCTTTGCATCCCTGGGACTGGGTGGGTGTTTCTGGGAAAGGGTTGGATTTCACAAGGAATGTTCCTAAGAGAACTGGGAGACCAGAATACGGGGCTCGCAGCCTGTTAATATCGTGGTTCAGGGAGAAAAGCTGCTTATTGATGCTGCTTCTTCCATGGAGAGGACCACGTTTCGTAGCTCAGTGCTGCATGAGTGGTGGGGATTTTTTGCCCCGCGTGGAGTGCCGTTCAGCCTCACTTGCGAGTGCATACTTGGGGCTGGGGCTCTCGCGGTGTGGAGCTGCTGCGGCAGTGCTGGGGTAGCAGCTGCTGCAGGTTCGTTGACATACGGTTTGGGAGAATTTACCGCCTCCCATCTGCTCAGGTATCGTTCCTGGAGAGCCTTCAGCCTGACTCGTGGTAGCACTGTGTGGGGAGACCTCAGCAGCCCCCAGCCTCTTGTGTGTGTCTTCAGGTTCCTCGGGTCTCTTGACAGTTCACTACCCCTCGCTGCGTGAGGGTGGGGAGGGCCCATTACAGTGCCTTCCTCCAGGCGCATGGAAAGACTATGGAAACACGGCCCAGCCAGGTGCGTTTTGTGTGCGACGCCCGGGTTGTAGGGCCGCAGCTGCCTGCTGAGAGCCCTGGAGACTCCGTGCTGTGGGGTCTTACAGGTCTCTTGCTGTCACCCGCCTGCTCTTGCCATGCCTTTGTGTGGGGCTGCCCAGTGCCTGCGTGATGCCTTAAAGTGGGTAATTGGGTCACCTTTCCTACCCCGGTTTTTTTCATTTTGCTTAGGAGCACGAGGCCCCGAGGTGGATCCCTCAGGCGGTCAGAGGGAAGGGAAACGCTGCTGCCTCCTGGGGCCTCTGAGCTGGTCTGGGAGCTGGGTTGTATACTCAGCACCTGGGCTGAGGAGTCGGAGAGAGAGAGAAGGCGACACCAGCTGTGGGCTGGATTGGGATGGGAGGAGAGGAGGGAATGTAGACAAGAGCCTTCAGACCAGGATCCACCTCAGCCTGGACTGGCTGGAGAATTCTGTGATCAAGAGACTAAGCCTCAAATGTAGAAATTTGCCTCGGTCCTCCTAGTGAGATCAGTGGTGTCACTGGGCAACAGATGCTGGAGGCAAGCTGGCTACTCAGTTTTCCTCTGCTTTCCAGTCGGTTTGTAGCTTCTGTGTTGGGGGTGTGTGTGTGTGTGTTGTTGGCTCCTCGCTTCAGCAAAAGCTTTTCCTGGAAAGGCCCTGCCTTGTGATGAGGGTTGAGACCCAGAACTGACCACAGTGCCAGCTCTCTAGTGGCTGAGAATCCGAAATTGGCTGGGCCAGTGGGGTCTGGGAGCATGTGGGTCAGAACCACTTTGTGTGCTTGGTAAAAGGGGGCGGATTCTTTTGCCCTACCCGGGGCTTCTAAGTCTGCATTTTGCAGCAAGAGTCTGAGACACCGCCTTTTAGTAGCTTGCCGAGAATGTCTGAATAAGCCTTGCTCGGGAGCTTTTGCCATCACAGGGGTGAGAAATGGTGAGGACTCCGGGTAATGGTGGCAAAAGGAGCTGGAAGGGGAAGTGGGGCTGGTTCCGAGGAGCTTTTTATGAGGGCAGGGCCAGGGCACTCATAAATGATTGGAGGTGTTGAGGGAGCCCACAGCTGTTGCCTTGAATGCTTCCCTGGGCAAAGAATCTGGGAGAGAGGAGGTCTGTGTGTTGTGTCCGATAGCCTGCTGTGATCCACAGTGTTAGGAATTCAAGGTCTGAAGAGGAAGGCTGGGGTAGTGTGTCTCCCTGGAACTGTGGGGGGTGGAGGTGCGGGCAATTTGTAGGCCCTGCTCCAGATTTATGACGGGGTCATCCAAGAACTTCTGTCCATAT
>NW_024426119.1:12421671-12421987 GCF_017311325.1 Ursus maritimus | reverse complement strand
GAAAAACATGCAGCCAAGGATACTGTATCCAGCGAGGCTGTCATTCAGAATTGATGGAGAAATAAAGATGTTCCAGAATCTCCAGTCATTAACCAATGTCGGAACCACGAAACCAGCCCTATGGGAGATATTAAGGGTGGTTCTATAAAGGTAAAAAAGGCCCCAAGAGTGATACAGAACAGAAAGTCACAACCGATACAGAGACTTTACTGGCAACATGGCATCATTAAAATCATATCTCTCAGTATTCAGTCTCAATGTGAATGGCTTGAATGCTCCCATAAAACGCCACAGGGTTGCAGATTGGATAAAAAGA
>NW_024426119.1:12411186-12420211 GCF_017311325.1 Ursus maritimus | reverse complement strand
GGGCTGCTTCTTAGTTTTTTTGACTGTTTCCATGGCTTTGCAGAAGCTTTTTATCTTGATGAAGTCCCACAAGTTCAATTATTTTTTGTTTCTCTTGCCTTTGGAGATGTGTCATGAAAAAGGTTGCTTTGGCCGATGTCGTAGAGGTTGTTGCCTATGCTCTCCTCTAGAATTTTGATGGATTCCTGTCTCACATCGAGGTCTTTCATCCATTTGGAGTTTATCTTTGTGTATGGTGTGAGAGAGTGGTCAAGTTTCATTCTTTTGCATGTAGCTGTCCAATTTTCCCAGCACCATTTATTGAAGAGACTGTCTTTTTTCCACCAGATGTTTTTTCCTGCTTTATCAAAGATTAGTTGCCCAAAGAGCTGAGGGTCCATTTCTGGGTTCTCTATTCTTTTCCATTGGTCTATGTGTCTGTTTTTGTGCCAGTACCATGCTGTCTTTGTGATCACAGCTTTGTAGTACAGCTCAAAATCCGGCATTGTGATGCCCCAAGCTTTGTTTTTCCTTTTCAACAATTCCTGGGCGATTCGGGGCCTTTTCTGTTTCCATACAAATTTAAGGACTATTTGTTCCAGTTCTTTGAAAAATGTCATCAGTATTTTGATCGGCATAGCATTGAAAGTGTAGATTGCTCTGGGTAGCATGGACATTTTAACTATGTTAATTCTTCCAATCCATGAGCATGGAATATTTTTCCATCTTTTTGTGTCTTCCTCAATGTCTTTCAAGAGTGATTTGTAGTTTCTAGAATATAGATCCTTTACGTCTCTGGTTAAGTTAATTCCAAGGTAACGTATGGTTTTTGGTGCTATTGTAAATGGGATGGATTCCCTAATTTCTCTTTCTTCAGTCTCATTATTCGTGTATAGAAATGCAAGAAACAGAGGGCTTCAGAGAGGAGGGGGGTGGGGGAATGGGATAGAGTGGTGATGAGTAGTAAGGAGGGCGCGTATTGCCTGGTGCACTGGGTGTTTTACGCATCTAATGAATCATCAAACTTTACATCAGAAACCAGGGATGTACTGTATGGTGACTAACATAATATAATAAAAAAACATTAAAAAAAGAGAATAGTCTTAAGTGCTGATGCGTTATAAATTATCTTCTTTTTCCATCTTCCAGTTCCCTTCCATCTTATTTACCTTTTGTATGGCTCTGTACCATGCCAACTTTACAGTTTTTGTAACTATGGTTCTGACTATGCTGAGAAATCTAAGTTTATCGATATAATAATAGAATAATGTGATAACGCCAAAAGTCTGACAAATCTTAGTGGAATCACCTTTGGAGGCAAAGTGAGGACAATAAAACTTCCTAACCTGAAGGAGAGAGATCCAAGGAATGGACCTGGCAGGAAGTACAAGTATATTCAAAATAGTGACACAAATAATGTATAAGCCAGTTCACCAGAACTCCTGCTTTGTAGTTGACCTTAAGGGTTTAGCTGGGTCCTAGATGATACCAGGTTGACGTCCTAAGACATCTGCTTTAGGTTGCTCTGGGCAACAGAACATAAGGGTACAGGACCACAGGTAGTCCTCTGTGCCTAGGCCTGGTCTTGTCAGGGGGAAAAAAATCTGTGTGTGTGTGTGTGTGTGTGTGTGTGTGTGTGTACCTCTGGAGCTTTATCTCTGAGGAAAGTGATCAAATGAAAGAAGACCTCTAAAGACCTCTTATCAACAGAATCAGTTGGAATATCTGGTGTGTCCTCTCTCATCTTTCCAACCCTCCTGAAAGGCAAGGGTTGTATTTTATTCAGTTGGATTCTGCACTGCTGGGAAGAAGAGTGTTTTGCTCATAATGAGTCCTGGCACTAATTCAATAAATATTTGTTAACTTGATTTAAAGATACAAGCAAGTAAAAATTGTGCTGGATATATTTATCTTTGACATAGACAAAAGTCATTGTTTATTTCTCTGAAGTTACATTAAAATTATGTAAATAATTTCTACATACACTTACTATATTTCAATTCTTCATTTTCAATTCTGTAATAAAAACGACGACTTAGACACAATGTAATTATCTTATTTGTTTAAAACAAATCTATTCCATTTGAGGTAGATTTAGAATGATATTTCCTACATGATAATAAATGTTATTTTTATTTTAAAAAAAATTAGGTAAACTATACACCAAAGTGGGGGTTGAACTCCCCATGCCAAGATTAAGAGTCACGTGCTCTACTGACTGAGCCAGCCAGGTGCCCCAATATATTATTTTTAAATTAAAGTTGATCTGATTCTTAAGCAAAATATTTTAAAAGAGTTAAATAAATACATTTCCAGAGACAAGGAAACCAATTTTATACAACATGTTTCCTGATAGAGGGGCAATTTACTACGATCACAGATTAAAATTTTTTTTAAATCTAAAAGTCTTTCTGGGATGCCTGGGTGGCTCAGTCGGTTAACTGTCTGCCTTCCGCTAATGTCATGATCTCAGGGCCCTGGGATCAAGCCCCACATTGGGCTCTCTGCTCAGCAGGGAGTCTGCTTCTCCCTCTTCCTCTCCCTCTATGTTTTCCGTCTTTCTTTCAAATAAATAAATAAATTAAATTAAATAAATCAAAGTCTTTCTATAATACCTTGATATTGGACATTTCATGAAAACATGTTTATATAACATTTTTAAAAAAACCCAAAAGACCAAAGAGATCTAAAAGTTACATATTTAATACAAAAATTTTGATATTCCACAATAAAAATATTGTTAACCACAGTATAACCCCAACTATGTTTTCTCCAATCTATGAGCAAGCAAGAAAAAGAGAAACATCCTGCCTCACATATTGTTTATACTACTTTATTTAAAGATAAATACAGTTTACCATAATAATAATTACTGGCATTCTTCTAGATAGTGTGTTTTCTTCAGGGACATTTTTAAAAAAAAAAAGATTTATCTATCCATTCTAGAAAGAGAGAGAGCGAGCGAGAGAAGAGGGAGGGGCAGAGGGAGAGAGAGTGAGAGAATTCCTAAGCGGACTCCCCGCTGACTGTGGACCCCCATCCCACACCCCCAAGACTACAACACCAGCTGAAACCAAGAGTTGGATGCTCAACCGACCATGCCACTCAGGCACCTCTTTAGGGACATTTAAGAAACCTTCCTTAGTGTGTTCTATATACTATAGGAAAAGAAAAATTATTATCCTGTGATGGGTACAATAATTACAATAGTTTCCTGAGTCTATGTAAGCAATTTCCTTTTTTTTTTTTTTTTTAAAAAAAAAAGACATTTGGGGAGCTGGATGGCTCCGTTGGTTAAGCATCTGCCTTTGGCTCAGGTTATGATCTCAGGGTCCTGGGATTGAGTCCCAAATCGGGCTCCCTGCTCAGTTGGTAGTCTGCTTCTCCCTCTTCTTTGCCTTTCCCTGCCCCCCACACCCCTGCTTGTGCTCTCTCTCTCCCTCTCTCTCTCAAATAAATAAGTAAAATCTTAAAAAAAAAGATATTTGGAAAAAAGAAAAAAGGGGGAAAAGGAAAAGAGGAAGAAAAAGAAAATTAAAAAAGAAGAAAAAAGAGAGAGAAAGGGCATTTGAATCTGCAGCTATCACTCCATCCTGACTAGTGAGGAATGACTTGAGGCCCTATGCTTACAGATGGCTAAAAAACGAAAAAAATAAAAAAGAAAACATATTAATTCTTGCAAAGTGTCAAATATCTGCCTCTCAAATAAAATGAAAGTAAGTTTATTGACTATATGCTATATTGAAACTGAGATAATATTCCCTGTATTATTACTGGGTAATATTCTATCCTAGAACTTATGATTTAAAAAGAGATGGAGAGATTTCTCTAAACCTAAAGATGTCAAATGAGAATAGAAGCCTGAGTATCTTGTTTTCATCTCTGGTTCTGAGTAATAGGCAATTTTTAGAAAATGTTGTTCCCACATCCACCTTGCTCCTGAGAATGGATACAATTTTGAAAAAGGGAAAAACGTCGTGAATTGTTGATGTATCAAGAATGCCCTAGAAGATATCATAACATAGCCCAAATTTTGATCTTATAAAAGAAAGTGGAGCACAATATTTAGTGGAATTTCTTTTAGCTCTTCAGTATGGACCCAGTTGGGTTTGCTCAGTTAAACACATGTGCAGACAGGTTGTCAGAAGGTTAAGGCAAATAGCGTAATGAGAGGAGGGGAGGAATTTCTTAGCATTTGGCTCTGTAGCACCAAGTGACGTCTGGTTTGGTTACAGGTCTAGCTTGTGGAGAAAATGGATTTTAGTTCCAGATGTATTTGTAAGTCACTTGGAAGCTATCTCTTTGATTTACTTCCCCAAATGCTGCACTCTTTATTCACAGAAAATGAGTATTTTTTCAGTTCCTAATTATCTGCTTGGCAGGAAGTGAGATAATATGAAGGCTTGGTAAATTGTATAGATGGAATGAGTTTTACCTCAGGTCCTCGATACTCTACGATAACTGCCACCATGTTTTCCTCTGCTGGGTGGAGACAAAGTCCAAGAAAGAGAACTTGTTAAAACAAGTTTTTGTCTGGTCTACACTGAACCATGATCACTGCGACTGGTATAGAGAGAGACTACTAGTAACTGACTCTTTATTTAGAAATAACTGTCTTTTCAGGTCTAGGGGAGGAGTTTCAATTTCAAAGCACTTACTGTAGGTTACTGGTAAAATCAATTTTACTTCTATTGGGGAACTTGTTGAAAAACATAACGCTAGGCAACAGAATGGTTAGAATTGGTTTTTCTAAAGAAACAGTAAATTGCTTTGAGGTCATAAGAGAGGCTAGAGAAAATGACAAACTACAAAAATAAGTGAAGTGTCCAAAGTCAATTGGTTAGAAGCCTGGACTAAAGCAAAGAATTCCAGGAATGATGTTCTTTCTCACTGGGGAAAGGGGTTTCAGTGATCTCAGAGAGCCACAAAATAGTACTAATTGGATTAGTAATGACATATTCAGACACCTGCACCTCACTGCTTGAAATATCTTAGGAATTGGCTATTATTCTGAAGAGTAAGATTTCTGAGTTAAACCAGGGTTACGACTCTACAAGCCCTTAGCATCCCAGCATTATGCTGATAGTCTAATAGCAGAGATAACTTTTCAAACATCTTAACAAGTAGCCAAGTAGACAGTGAACAAACATGGTATTTTCTTGAAATGAACATGTATTGAGCACCCACTATAAACCAGGCCCTCTTCTAGGCACAGAGATGCAGGTAAGATCCTTGCTCTGATGGAGCTGACCTTCTAGTATTAAACGGCATCTCATTGGCAGGTAGTGGAAGAGCACAGGATGCTTTGAGAAGGAGGAATTAAGTCATGGAAAAATTTAAATCAAGGTTGGGGGAAGAAAACTGATTGAGATGCTTGATGGGAAGCCATTGGGCCCTATGAACAGAGGACTAAGTAGAAAGGAAAAATTACTTTGTTGCAACCAATTTTTCTCTGTTTTGATGAGCTTCTTATGTAAACCTGGCATTTGAACTATAAAAATCTGGTTGTTCTTTGTCAGTGAACCAAGGGACAATTTAGGTGGCATTAATTCAATGAGCTTATTACTAATCTCTTACAAGAATCAATAAACATTTACTTTTTAACCATCCTCTGAGTGACTTGCTATTACCACCAGTTATTCTGTTAGACTGGTGACTGTTTAAAAAGGTGTGAACAAAAACATTTTACCTGCGTAATTGGAAAGTCTGGGCCCTGCAACTTTTCGGACTTTCTCAAGTTGCCAATTCATCGGTTCTGATTGTGCTTTTTGATTTTAAAGTTTGTTCTCTGCAATAAGTTACAAAGCTGCACTCTGATAATACATAATAAGTGTATTATGTATCATTCTCTGTGGTCATAATAAAATCAAGTTCATCAGCCCAGACAAGAACATGCCATTGTTCTTACAGGATGTCCAGCCTTATCCGACTTCTATATGATGGTTTCAATTTACAAAATCAACCCACTCTCCAGTTCATAGCAACAGCAGTTTCATGCTCTGAAAAAACATTTAGAAGTTGTGGTTTCATTTATGCCTAACTAGAGAGACTCACTACCCTTTTCTTGGGAAGAGGGGTCTATTCCAGTTATTCTGTATTGGGCTGGGAAAAAAAATGAGAGGTCTTGCAATAAAAAAAAATTTTTTTAACTACAAAAGTAATGTGTTCCTGACGGAAAAATAAAAAACTAGAACTATGCAGGAAAAATCACACACACTTCCACCAATCACTGAGAGATCTAGTTAACATCTGTCCAGTGTTTATTCAGTCTTTTCTACCTCTCTCCATCAATCATAGTTTAAGAAAATGAGATCATATGGTACACAGTATTTTGTGATTTGTCTCCTTGCCCCCTTAATAACCATCATATTGTTCCATGTCATCCTACATTTCCTAATGACTGTATATGTAACAAGTATAAAATTGACTTTATTCAGGGCAGAGTAGGCTGGAAAATTTTCCATATTAATTTAATAGAGTGCCAACGCTGTCCCCTTCCTACAGCCGGTCTCAAAAACCCTAAGTGACCTCTGACCACCAATTTCAGTGTCGCATGTGCAACACGTGCGGAGAGGGACAGCCAGCTGCCGGCTCCCACAGACGGCGTCAGGGCAGGACCCCACAGCCCGCCACTGTCCTCTGGTCGGAAACACGCCGCACGCTCCACGGTGGCCAGTGGTCCGCGGGGAGCGCTCTGCGGTCCCAGGGGCCCCATTCCATAGACGCCGTGTCCCCTCCTCCCCCTCTCTAATCTCCTCATAGCTGAGCCCGAGTTCGGGGGAGCCGGGGTCACTCTTCGCCCCCTTCTCCCCACGACAGCTCGGCCGGCGCGTCGCCTCTCCTCGTAGACCCTCCCAGCACCAGGCCGCCCGGTAGAGACCCAGAAGGGGCCCTTGTTGGCCCACCCCGGGTGCCGCACGGCGCCGCTGCTGGACTGGAGCCGCGCGGGGCCGCGCCGTCCCCGAGTGATGACGCGCTTCCTGCCCTCCCGGCGCTCGCGGGCCGTGCGCTCGCGCTCGCCCTCGGCTCTTGTTCCGCGCCCGGAGCCAGCGGCGGCGGCGGCAGCGGCTGAGGCGGCTGCGGGAGCGGAGCGGTCGCCGGGCGCGCGGGGGGACGCCGGCTGCACTCCGGGGCAGGCGCTCTACAATGAGACAGTAAATGCATCCCCCGGTAAGGCGCACGGCTCACTCGGGTTTTCCTCTTCCTCCAGCTGCATGCACGTTGCATGAATTTCTCGTGTCTTTTCCCTCCCCTCTACAGAAGGAAAATGTGGGTGGCTTTTTTCCTCCCTTTTGCATCTCGTGAGTGATGCCAATGCAGAAAATACCCCGCAAACTCCCAGATTTGCTGTCCTAGGAGGGCTTTTTGCAAAAATAAAATAAAATAAATCTAATGCACCTGTCTATTGCACATGTATGTTTCACTGCACTCGACCTGGGCGCAGCGGTTTGCAAACAGGCTGGCAGCCGGCGCCTGAGAGTGGATTCCTGGCCGCGGGCAGCCAGTCCCCTCCGGGGCTCCCGCTGGGTTTCCGGTAACTGGGTTTTGAAAAGCGGCCCCGCCTGCATGGAGTGTCCCCTCGGCCCCGGCCGGGCCCCCGCGCCAGGAGAGTTGGCGCGGGCGGAGCGGCTTCATTCCAGCACTGGCCGCCCCGACTCCAGCGCCACTTTGCAAACAAGTCTCCGGCCGAGGCTCGAGGCACAGACAGCCCGCTGGTGCGGAGCTCGTCCAGTCCCGGACTCTCAGACCTGCCGATTCTACGACTCCCCTTGGCAATCTCGGCACCAGCAAAACTGCTGTCTGCTGAGGGACCTGGGCAGCGCCCGCCCGAGTGCGAGAGAGCAGGATTTGGATTTAGTGCCGCTGGCCTCACACTGGACCAGCGGAGCCCTTTCCTTCCTCGGCCCCGCAGGCTACAATTTCGCGCTCACTGGGAGCCGGGGGGTTCTGGGGACTGGGCATTTCGGGATTCCCTGAGGGGACCGAGGAACGACGTTCGAGGGCGCCATATTTTCAGTGGGTCTTGGCTGCGGAGGGAGGGGGCGTACAGTTTCTGGGGCCCGGGGGAGAGCGCGGCGGCCCCGCAGGAGAGGCCGGAGGGGTTTTCGCCGGGAAAGTTTGCGCGCCGAGGCAGGCGCGGAGGCGGCCGCGCAGAGCGCGCACCGAGGCTGCTCCCGCAGGGGCACGCGGGCTGCAGCGCGTCGCCAGGCCGGCCGGCCCGGGTGGAGGGCCCAGAGGCGCCCTCAGGGGCTTCGCGCCGGGCTCGTCCCCGCTCCCTGTCCCGCTGAGACGCAGCGTGCGGGCTCCGAGGCGCAGGGAACACGCCCCTCTCCCCCGCCGCCGCGGCTGCCCGGGCGCTCCGCCGGAGCCGTGCGCTTGGCGGCGTCCCCCGGCCGGGCGTCTGGTGCAGAGCGTGCTCCCGGCGCCGGGCTTCGCCTGGGCGCTCGGCACGGCGCGGGAGCTCTCTTGCTGCGGGAGAGGAGGCGAGCCGGCTAGTGGTCCGGGCCGAGGGCCTGGCCTGCGGTCGCCCCGGGGCCGAAGAGCGGGCCGAGCCTCCCCGAGCCTCCTTGGCTGCGGCGGCGACAGCAGCAGCGCGGGCGGCTGCGTGCTCGGATTTCGCCGCGATGCCAGCTCTTGGAGGCGAGGTAAGGGGGGCGTTTCCAGAAGTTGGGGCTCCAGGTGACGCGTGGGGAAACTTGAATTTGTGCTGTCCGTGCAGAGTCGAGGTGATAAGGGGAAAGGGAGTTGTTTCAGAATCCCTGCGTCTCGTGGTGAAAACGAACCTCCGCTTATTTCCAGAAGACAGAAGCGTGAGCTGAGGTGTTTGGCGTTGTCCAAGACACAAAGAGGAGGGTAGGGATGACGTCCCGAGAAATGGGCCCCCAAATGTACATACATTACAAGCACGCTGGTGCTCCGCCACGTACTTTGGCTTTACTAGGACCTGGGTGTGCTGAGTTGTGGCATTCGTCAGGTTGCGCGCAGTCCTCCTCCCTTCTCCAGAGCCTGGAGTTGGCGACTTCTCAGGAGTGGGGCTGTGGGCATT